>NW_027263064.1:175689-195689 GCF_902827115.2 Pseudochaenichthys georgianus | reverse complement strand
AGGATGTGTACTACAGGAGGGTATGGCCTTTAAAGGATGTGTAGTACAGGAGGGTATGGTCTTTAAAGGATGTGTACTACAGGAGGGTATGGCCTTTAAAGGATGTGTACTACAGGAGGGTATGGTCTTTAAAGGATGTGTACTACAGGAGGGTATGGTCTTTAAAGGATGTGTCCTACAGGAGGGTATGGCCTTTAAAGGATGTGTAGTACAGGAGGGTATGGTCTTTAAAGGATGTGTAGTACAGGAGGGTATGGTCTTTAAAGGATGTGTACTACAGGAGGGTATGGTCTTTAAAGGATGTGTCCTACAGGAGGGTATGGTCTTTAAAGGATGTGTACTACAGGAGGGTATGGTCTTTAAAGGATGTGTAGTACAGGAGGGTATGGTCTTTAAAGGATGTGTAGTACAGGAGGGTATGGTCTTTAAAGGATGTGTACTACAGGAGGGTATGGTCTTTAAAGGATGTGTACTACAGGAGGGTATGGTCTTTAAAGGATGTGTACTACAGGTATTACAGATGGAGTTACAGTAGTCAGTCAGTAGGGGCTTGGACTGGGAGCACAGGATGTATTTATATATGTGTGTATTTATATATATATATGTGTGTATTTATATATGTGTATTTCTGTGTGTGTAGGGGCGGGGCAGGACGTGGGGCGCAGCTGCATCCTGGTCTCCATCGGGGGGAAGAACATCATGCTGGACTGTGGCATGCACATGGGATACAACGACGATGTAATATCACTATCATTGCATCAAAGGAAACATGTTGTTGTTGTTGTTGTTGTTGTTGTAATACGGCTGTGTTTCAGAGGCGGTTCCCAGACTTCTCGTACATCACTCAGAACGGACGGCTCACGGAGTTCCTGGACTGCGTCATCATCAGGTGCGTACTACACTTCTCTAACATGTAGACAGACATGAACACAACAACAACAACAACAACAACAGAAAGCACGAGTACACACATAACTGTCGACGCGTTGTCCAGCCACTTCCACCTGGACCACTGCGGGGCGCTGCCCTTCATGAGCGAGATGGTGGGCTACGACGGGCCCATCTACATGACGCACCCCACCAAGGCCATCTGCCCCATCCTGCTGGAGGACTTCCGGAAGATCACCGTGGACAAGAAGGGCGAGACCAACTTCTTCACCTCGCAGATGATCAAGGACTGCATGAAGAAAGTAGTCCCTCTCAACCTGCACCAGACCGTCCAGGTGAGCCAGATCACGCACCTGGGGGTCTCCCACTCACCTGGGGGTCTATCACTCACCTGGGGGTCTCCCACTCACCTGGGGGTCTCCCACTCACCTGGGGGTCTCCCACTCACCTGGGGGTCTATCACACACCTGGGGGTCTCCCACTCAACTCACCTGGGGGTCTATCACTCACCTGGGGGTCTCCCACTCACCTGGGGGTCTATCACACACCTGGGGGTCTCCCACTCACCTGGGGGTCTCCCACTCAACTCACCTGGGGGTCTATCACTCACCTGGGGGTCTATCACTCACCTGGGGGTCTCCCACTCACCTGGGGGTCTATCACACACCTGGGGGTCTCCCACTCACCTGGGGGTCTCCCACTCAACTCACCTGGGGGTCTCCCACTCACCTGGGGGTCTATCACACACCTGGGGGTCTATCACTCACCTGGGGGTCTATCACTCACCTGGGGGTCTATCACACACCTGGGGGTCTATCACTCACCTGGGGGTCTATCACTCACCTGGGGGTCTATCACACACCTGGGGGTCTCCCACTCACCTGGGGGTCTCCCACTCAACTCACCTGGGGGTCTATCACACACCTGGGGGTCTATCACACACCTGGGGGTCTATCACTCACCTGGGGGTCTATCACACACCTGGGGGTCTATCACACACCTGGGGGTCTATCACTCACCTGGGGGTCTATCACACACCTGGGGGTCTATCACTCACCTGGGGGTCTATCACACACCTGAGGGTCTATCACACACCTGGGGGTCTATCACACACCTGGGGGTCTATCACTCACCTGGGGGTCTATCACACACCTGAGGGTCTATCACTCACCTGGGGGTCTATCACACACCTGGGGGTCTATCACTCACCTGGGGGTCTATCACACACCTGGGGGTCTATCACTCACCTGGGGGTCTATCACTCACCTGAGGGTCTATCACTCACCTGGGGGTCTATCACACACCTGGGGGTCTATCACACACCTGGGGGTCTATCACTCACCTGGGGGTCTATCACACACCTGAGGGTCTATCACTCACCTGGGGGTCTATCACACACCTGAGGGTCTATCACTCACCTGGGGGTCTATCACACACCTGGGGGTCTATCACACACCTGGGGGTCTATCACTCACCTGGGGGTCTATCACACACCTGGGGGTCTATCACTCACCTGGGGGTCTATCACACACCTGGGGGTCTATCACACACCTGAGGGTCTATCACACACCTGGGGGTCTATCACACACCTGGGGGTCTATCACACACCTGAGGGTCTATCACACACCTGGGGGTCTATCACACACCTGGGGGTCTATCACACACCTGGGGGTCTATCACTCACCTGGGGGTCTATCACACACCTGAGGGTCTATCACTCACCTGGGGGTCTATCACACACCTGGGGGTCTATCACACACCTGGGGGTCTATCACTCACCTGGGGGTCTATCACTCACCTGAGGGTCTCCAGATCAATATCACAGACTGTGTGTGTGTGTGTGTGTGTGTGTGTGTGTGTGTGTGTGTGTGTGTGTGTGTGTGTGTGTGTGTGTGTGTGTGTGTGTGTGTGTGTGTGTGTGTGTGTGTGTGTGTGTGTGTGTGTGTGTGTGTGTGTGTGTGTGTGTGTGTGTGTGTGTGTGTGTGTGTGTGTGTGTGTGTGTGTAGGTGGACGATGAGCTGGAGATCAAGGCGTATTACGCGGGTCACGTCCTCGGAGCCGCCATGGTTCAGATCAAAGTGGGCTCTGAGTCCGTCGTCTACACCGTGAGTCAGAACACCTCCATCACATGACCTACAGAACACCTCCATCACATGACCTACAGAACACCTCCATCACATGACCTACTGAAACACCTCCATCACATGACCTACAGAAACACCTCCATCACATGACCTACAGAACACCTCCATCACATGACCTACAGAACACCTCCATCACATGACCTACAGAACACCTCCATCACATGACCTACAGAAACACCTCCATCACATGACCTACAGAACACCTCCATCACATGACCTACAGAAACACCTCCATCACATGACCTACAGAACACCTCCATCACATGACCTACAGAACACCTCCATCACATGACCTACAGAACACCTCCATCACATGACCTACAGAACACCTCCATCACATGACCTACAGAACACCTCCATCACATGACCTACAGAACACCTCCATCACATGACCTACAGAACACCTCCATCACATGACCTACAGAACACCTCCATCACATGACCTACAGAACCACCTCCATCACATGACCTACAGAACACCTCCATCACATGACCTACAGAACCACCTCCATCACATGACCTACAGAACACCTCCATCACATGACCTACAGAACACCTCCATCACATGACCTACAGAAACACCTCCATCACATGACCTACAGAACACCTCCATCACATGACCTACTGAAACACCTCCATCACATGACCTACAGAACACCTCCATCACATGACCTACAGAACACCTCCATCACATGACCTACAGAACCACCTCCATCACATGACCTACAGAACACCTCCATCACATGACCTACAGAACACCTCCATCACATGACCTACAGAACACCTCCATCACATGACCTACAGAACACCTCCATCACATGACCTACAGAACCACCTCCATCACATGACCTACAGAACACCTCCATCACATGACCTACTGAAACACCTCCATCACATGACCTACAGAACACCTCCATCACATGACCTACAGAACACCTCCATCACATGACCTACAGAACCACCTCCATCACATGACCTACAGAACACCTCCATCACATGACCTACAGAACACCTCCATCACATGACCTACAGAAACACCTCCATCACATGACCTACAGAACCACCTCCATCACATGACCTACAGAACACCTCCATCACATGACCTACTGAAACACCTCCATCACATGACCTACAGAACACCTCCATCACATGACCTACAGAACACCTCCATCACATGACCTACAGAACACCTCCATCACATGACCTACAGAACACCTCCATCACATGACCTACAGAACACCTCCATCACATGACCTACTGAACACCTCCATCACATGACCTACAGAACACCTCCATCACATGACCTACAGAACACCTCCATCACATGACCTACAGAACACCTCCATCACATGACCTACAGAACACCTCCATCACATGACCTACAGAAACACCTCCATCACATGACCTACAGAACACCTCCATCACATGACCTACAGAACACCTCCATCACATGACCTACAGAACACCTCCATCACATGACCTACAGAACACCTCCATCACATGACCTACAGAACACCTCCATCACATGACCTACAGAACACCTCCATCACATGACCTACAGAACACCTCCATCACATGACCTACAGAACACCTCCATCACATGACCTACAGAACACCTCCATCACATGACCTACAGAACACCTCCATCACATGACCTACAGAACACCTCCATCACATGACCTACAGAACACCTCCATCACATGACCTACAGAAACACCTCCATCACATGACCTACAGAAACACCTCCATCACATGACCTACAGAAACACCTCCATCACATGACCTACAGAACACCTCCATCACATGACCTACAGAACACCTCCATCACATGACCTACTGAAACACCTTTACACATATATATATATATATATATATATTATATCAGCATCTGTGATAACTTCTTCTCTCTGTTTCAGGGCGACTACAACATGACTCCTGACCGACACCTGGGGTGAGTCTGCTGCCATTATACTTCATCTTCATCATCACCCTCCTCCTCTTCCTCACTCTCTGTGTGTGTGTGTCTGTGTATGCGTGTGTGTGTGTGTGTGTGTGCAGTGCTGCGTGGATAGATAAGTGTCGTCCTGACGTCCTGATCTCAGAGTCGACGTACGCCACGACCATCAGAGACTCGAAGCGCTGCAGAGAGAGAGACTTTCTGAAGAAAGTGCACGAGAGCATCGAGAGGGGGGGCAAGGTACATATAAGCATCATATATACACATAATATATGAGAGTATTATTATTAGTGTGTTATAGTATAAACTGTGTGTGTGTGTGTGTGCGTGTGTGTGTGTGCGCAGGTCCTGATCCCGGTGTTTGCTCTGGGTCGAGCTCAGGAGCTCTGCATCCTGCTGGAGACCTTCTGGTAAAACTGACCCTTTATTATTACTAGACTCTCAGGACATGATCTGAATCATAAAGACACCTCGATGAACTGTAGTTTATAAAAACATCCCATATTAACTCACCAGCTGATGTAATACCACTTCAACGTATGATGGTGTAATACCAGTTCCCTCCACAGGGAGAGGATGACCCTGAAAGTATGATGGTGTAATACCAGTTCTCTCCACAGGGAGAGGATGACCCTGAAAGTATGATGGTGTAATACCAGTTCCCTCCACAGGGAGAGGATGAACCTGAAAGTATGATGGTGTAATACCAGTTCTCTCCTCAGGGAGAGGATGACCCTGAAAGTATGATGGTGTAATACCAGTTCTCTCCACAGGGAGAGGATGACCCTGAAAGTATGATGGTGTAATACCAGTTCCCTCCACAGGGAGAGGATGACCCTGAAAGTATGATGGTGTAATACCAGTTCTCTCCACAGGGAGAGGATGACCCTGAAAGTATGATGGTGTAATACCAGTTCTCTCCACAGGGAGAGGATGACCCTGAACGTATGATGGTGTAATACCAGTTCTCTCCACAGGGAGAGGATGACCCTGAACGTATGATGGTGTAATACCAGTTCTCTCCACAGGGAGAGGATGACCCTGAAAGTATGATGGTGTAATACCAGTTCTCTCCACAGGGAGAGGATGACCCTGAAAGTATGATGGTGTAATACCAGTTCCCTCCACAGGGAGAGGATGACCCTGAAAGTATGATGGTGTAATACCAGTTCCCCCCACAGGGAGAGGATGAACCTGAAAGTATGATGGTGTAATACCAGTTCCCTCCACAGGGAGAGGATGACCCTGAACGTATGATGGTGTAATACCAGTTCCCTCCACAGGGAGAGGATGAACCTGAAAGTATGATGGTGTAACCCCAGTTCTCTCCAAAGGGAGAGGATGAACCTGAAAGTATGATGGTGTAATACCAGTTCTCTCCACAGGGAGAGGATGACCCTGAAAGTGTGATGGTGTAATACCAGTTCTCTCCACAGGGAGAGGATGACCCTGAAAGTGTGATGGTGTAATACCAGTTCTCTCCACAGGGAGAGGATGACCCTGAAAGTGTGATGGTGTAATACCAGTTCTCTCCACAGGGAGAGGATGACCCTGAAAGTGTGATGGTGTAATACCAGTTCTCTCCACAGGGAGAGGATGACCCTGAAAGTATGATGGTGTAATACCAGTTCCCTCCACAGGGAGAGGATGACCCTGAAAGTGTGATGGTGTAATACCAGTTCCCTCCACAGGGAGAGGATGACCCTGAAAGTGTGATGGTGTAATACCAGTTCTCTCCACAGGGAGAGGATGACCCTGAAAGTGTGATGGTGTAATACCAGTTCTCTCCACAGGGAGAGGATGACCCTGAAAGTATGATGGTGTAATACCAGTTCTTTCCACAGGGAGAGGATGAACCTGAAGGCTCCCATCTATTTCTCCACCGGTCTGACGGAGAAGGCCAATCATTACTACAAGCTGTTCATCACCTGGACCAATCAGAAGATCCGGAAGACCTTCGTCCAGAGGAACATGTTCGAGTTCAAACACATCAAAGCTTTCGACCGTTCCTACGCCGACAACCCCGGACCTATGGTACTGAATATATATATATATCTGTGTACGTGCAGGTGGTGCGTTCAGGGTCCCTGCTAGTAATAGTATATCTGTGTACCTTCAGGTGATGCGTTCAGGGTCCTGTTATAATACTGTATATCTGTTCTTCAGGTGGTGTTCGCGACGCCTGGGATGCTCCACGCTGGTCAGTCTCTGCAGATCTTTAAGAAGTGGGCGGGACACGAGAAGAACATGGTGAGAGACTTATTGTTATTACATACAGTGCATCCGGAAAGTATTCATACCCCTTCACTTTGTATGTTACAGTCTTATTAGTATAGTAGAACAAATATTAAACAGAATGCCTCTTGAGGGCATGAAGAGACAAAAAGTCCACCTCGCTCCCATTAGGCTCCTATGCAAAAAACATCCGGATCTTTCTTCAGAACAGAGAGGAGTACACTTTAGACAAACTGCTCTCCTCTTCACATTTACCACACAAAACCCAACAAAACATATCTTTCAGTTCATCGGCGTTCCCTGATGTCACGGTCTGTTCGTTTTTTGATGAGAGCCATAGTTTTTGAACAGGTGTCAAAATGGTCAGATATAATCCTCAATGCATTCAGTGCTGCAGCTGGTAACCATGGTGCTGCAGCTGGTAACCATGGTGCTGCAGCTGGTAACCATGGTACTGCAGCTGGTAACCATGGTGCTGCAGCTGGTAACCATGGTGCTGCAGCTGGTAACCATGTTGCTGCAGCTGGTAACCATGGTGCTGCAGCTGGTAACCATGGTACTGCAGCTGGTAACCATGTTGCTGCATCTGGTAACCATGGTGCTGCAGCTGGTAACCATGTTGCTGCAGCTGGTAACCATGTTGCTGCAGCTGGTAACCATAGTGCTGCAGCTGGTAACCATGGAGCTGCAGCTGGTAACCATGGTGCTGCAGCTGGTAACCATGGTTCTGCAGCTGGTAACCATAGTGCTGCAGCTGGTAACCATAGTGCTGCAGCTGGTAACCATGGTGCTGCAGCTGGTATGGTGCTGCAGCTGGTAACCATGGTTCTGCAGCTGGTAACCATGGTGCTGCAGCTGGTAACCATGGTGCTGCTGGGCAGATTGAAAGCTTTGATCTCTGGACTCACACAGGTGTTGTGATGAGGTGCTCAGCACAGAAACAAACACAGACTGTTCTGTCTGATGGAGACTTCATACTACCTACTTCTGATACTGAACTCCCTCAGCCTACTTTCAGCTGCAGACCACTCGAGCTGGTTTCTCCAAAATTACCGACCCTGCCTTTCAGCTTCTTCACTATTTTTCCTACTCTTCCAGTTTAACATTTCACTTTCAAGTTTTCAACAAAGTCATTGCAATGCATTTTCTAGTTATTATTATTTCACCAATACTTTGGCTCTCCATAACCTCAGCTTATTTTCAGCTACAGAAACCATTCAAATATTAAACTATTCAGCCTTTTCTGGAATCGATGGGAAACCTTCAACTTTTTCAAAATATGTTATACTTTTTGAAATATTCAGCTTTTTAAACTCTTTTTTTAACATGGAAGTCAATGGGAGGAGCCTTCAAATCCTCTTTTACTACCCCTTACGCCAAATGCTTCTCCTTCCACATACTTTCAGCTAGAGACTTTAAAATGATCACAAGACCTTCAGCTATAAAACTTGTTCTTCAGATTTTTGATATCTTTTACACTTTTTGAGATATTGAACTTAGTTTGGAGCTTGGCAGAGAGGCCTTTTTCAGATGTTAACATGAGAGTGGATGGAGCAGCTGGTTGAGTCTAGAGTGCTTTGATCTCAAAACAGAGTCGAGCAGTGCTTGAAATTCTCCCCCAAAAGTATTTAAACTTGCCATAATTCCCAAACCCTACACTCCTCAGACATATTCTTTCATGGAAAACGTAGGAAATCTCTCCTAGGTTGGAAAATAAAAAAAATTGATAAAATAAATTAAACAAAATGCCTCTTGAGGGCCTGAAGAGAGAAACACTGTCAACATGTCTCCATTAAGATCAATTGTAAATACAGCCTGCTCTTTCCTCACACACCTACCGCACACCTTTACTTAATCTGCCAAACATGCCACATTATTGACCCAAAAGCTCAAAAAAGACACACAGACACTCCCCACGGTCCTGAGACGCTCCACGCATTGACATTTCACCGATATCTGCTACGGTTCTTCAACAAAACGTTCCCATGTAAGAGCTTTGTCTCTCATTCAGATCAATGAAAAAGCTCCGCTCTGACTGATTACTGCACATCACCATGGAAACCTTTGATCTCTGGACTCACGGGCAGTTGTTTTGATAATACGTCATTAGCTCAAACACCTGTGTGATGATGTCATAACTCCAGCTGACGAGCTCAGAGCGCCAGCACCCATCACACTGTGGCCCTGAACAGCTGAGCGACATCTTCCAATCAGAGCAGACGCGCCCACAGACACACACACACACACACACACACACACACACACACACTGAACATCTCTACCACACACACACACACACACACACACACACACACACACACACACACACACACACACACACTGAACATCTCTACCACATGCGCACGCACACACACACACACACACACTGAACATCTCTACCACATGCACACACACACACACACACACACACACACTGAACATCTCTACCACACACACACACACACACAACACAACCACTCTCTCTCATGCACACACACACACACACACACACACACACACACACACACACACACACACACTGAACATCTCTACCACACACAACACAACCACTATCTCTCACACACACACACACACACACACACACACACACACACACACACACACACACACACACACACACTGAACATCTCTACCACACACAACCACTCTCTACCTCTCTCTCACACACACTGGATGTCTCTATTACATAATGTACATACACACACACACACACACACACACACACACAGGCCAAAGGCCTTTTCTAGGGATCGACCGATATGGCTTTTTCAAGGCCGATACCGATTATAAGTAACCAAGGAGACCGATAACCGATATTTGGAACCGACATACATTTTCAGGAGAATCAGAAAATCTTGGTGTCAAAATGTAGAATAACAGAAACTCCAACACAACTTCTTTAAATGCGTTTAAGCATATATTATGTTTAATGAACTTTTAAACATCTTACAACTGGTTTCCTCTCTGAGCCTTTTCTTTAGTGCAGCCATCTGCTATGAGTTAGAGAGAGACAGGAAGTGGGGCTGCAGGCTGACATGCTCAACTAACAATAACGCTTAATTTATTATATCAAACCAATGCCTGTCTGTCTAGCATGACATCCCAATAAGCTGCTAGCAACTGCAAAACACTAGTGAGGCTATTACAGTTGACCTAACGTTAGTCTAGTAGCCTCACTTCTAATATTTTACTAAACATGTTGGCTAGCTAATGAGCTTCACATATCAACCTGAAAAACCGCGAGGCTCCACTCGCAATATTAACGGTCAGATTGAAAACAACATCGACCCCATTTCTCCGGTCAATGACGGGAGAGTTTTGAAAGTGACAAAACACTGTTTCACACATTTAAAAACAATTAACCAATGTTTACCCAGGATTCAGGCACCTTCCCTGGCTTGTAAAATGTGGTGATGCGCCCTGGAGGTATCAGACTATTTAAAACATGGATACCCAGGATTCAATCACTTTTCCTGCAGCCTGTTCTCTGGGTGCAGTCTGGGTGCAAGAGCCATGCGCTGCAAGGAGATCTGTGGGTGCGCTCTGTGGCTCTCACAGCCCGCTTCTCTCTGGCTGCTCTCTCCCTGTATTCACAGCACTTTTCCCCAGCTTTCAAACACTTATTGCTGGGTATGAAAGCCTTGTGCATCACCCTGGAGCTCTGCCTAGGTGCCTTTGAGTGTGAGACCCTGCTTACAGCAGTGAACCTGCTGCCAGCATTACAAACATATTAATCAGGCGTTTTAACACTTTTTTCCATGAAAATGATTTTGATTCACTATCATGGGGCTATATAAATCAAATTCCGGGTAATTAGGAGCACAATTGTACCTTTTACTATTTAAATGTATTTGTATTATATATTTTTGGGCTATTAAAGTGACATTTCTGGGTGACTTTGTCAGTTTATGGAGCTTAGCCCACAATTCCCGGAGGTTCCAGGCCGAATTTGGGAGCTCATAGGCGGCCTGCCATGCGCCCCCACCCGTGGAAATCTGAAAAAAGTAAAGAAAACGGTCAATTATATCTTAAAATAATCAAAAATGAAGTTAAAAAAAAGTGCCAACGAGGGAGGGGCTCCAAAAAGCTCAAGTCTTCGGCGCTTCGGGCGGAAGCCCCGGACACTTTTCCACTCCCCCGTTGCGTTTTCCAACGGAGAGGGGAATCGAGACCTCCCCTCCTCCGTCAAAAAAAAATTCATTCATGTTTTTCAAGCTACCATCTGCACGAAATCGGAAACCCAGTTTTTGAGAGGACTCAGAAAAAAAACGTCTGTTTCCCATCATGGAGGAATGTGTCCGCTCCATGAGGGCTTTGGCTCGGATACAATTGTTGCCTGGAGACAGTGGTTGCGTTAGACTTTTTGGTTGTCAGTCATTTTGACGGACAGGATCGTAACATTTCCGTCATAATCTATTATTACCGGTCATTTTATTTTTCATGTTTTAATGATGAGATGAGACGTATTTAATATTTATGTTTGGGTACTGAGCAGCAAATGTTCAAACATAAAAATGTTTTAATGATTCATACAGAACTTTTAAGAGCATGAAGAAAAAAAAGAAGATGAACAAAGACACCGACCGTGTGGTCACTTTCCATGTCAACACGAACATGAATGATTTATTGGTTCCTGCACTGACAGCCAGCAGAGGGGGCAGAGGCCGCTAACAACACCACGACCACTGAGCCTCAACAGGCTAATATGAACAATGCCATCGTTTTAAATGAGACAATTACAATCAAAATATGAACTAAACATTTACAAGAACAACTCAATTGACCTGCTGTCGCCTGAACGCTGCATCGCCGTGCACCCTCGGACAAATCCCTTACTCAGCTTCTCTACAGATGTCGCAGAACATTCTGCCACCTTCCCTCCTCAGCCCCTCAAACTCTTGCTCCCACTGAACCCCGTACTCCCACCTGAACTCCTTGCCACTTGCTTGCCCCTCTGCCGCCGGCTGAACGCTGTCAGTCTTAGTCTTACTTGCTGGTCCTTCATCCTCCACCGCATCAATCCCTCTGTTCACCTCGTTTATCCACACCATCACCATCTCTGGGCTTATTAGGGGCTAAAACCCAGGCAGCAGAGTGCCACTGCTGCTGCGAGAGGAGGAAGAATGCATACGATTTAAGGGCCTGGCAATCTCAAGTACCTCCAGCATAAACACAGCAGCCTCTGGTAGTCAGACCCCTCTCAGGACTCCGGTCAAGACTCTCATGCGGTCCCCAGCAGCCTCTGGTAGTCAGACCCCTCTCAGGACCCCGGTCAAGACTCTCATGCGGTCTCCAGTAGGCTCTGGTAGTCAGACCCCTCTCAGGACCCCGGTCAAGACTCTCATGCGGTCCCCAGCAGCCTCTGGTAGTCAGACCTCTCTCAGGACTCCGGTCAAGACTGTCATGCGGTCCCCAGCAGCCTCCGGTAGTGAGACCCCTCTCAAGACCCCGGTCAAGACTGTCATGCGGTCCCCAGCAGCCTCCAGTAGTGAGATCTTTGGGAAGCTTCTCCCATTCTTCTCTGCAGATCGTCTCAGGCTCCATCGGGTCGGATGGGGAGTGTCGGTGACAGCCATTTTCAGATCTCTCCAGAGATATTCAATCCGGTTCAAGTCTGGGCTCTGGCTGGGCCACTCAAGGACATTCACAGACCCGAAGCCACTCCTCTGTTATCGTGGCTGTGTGCTTTGGGTTCTTGTCCTGTTGAAAGCTGGACCTTCGACCCAGTCTGAGGTCCAGAGCGCTCTGGAGCAGGTTTTCATCAAGGACCTCCCTGTACATCGCTGCATTCATCTTTCCCTTGATCCTGACCTCCCAGTTCCTGCTGCTGAAGAACCTCCCAGTTCCTGCTGCTGAAGAACCTCCCAGTTCCTGCTGCTGAAGAACCTCCCAGTTCCTGCTGCTGAAGAACCTCCCACTTCCTGCTGCTGAAGAACCTCCCAGTTCCTGCTGCTGAAGAACCTCCCACTTCCTGCTGCTGAAGAACCTCCCAGTTCCTGCTGCTGAAGAACCTCCCACAGCATGATGCTGAAGAACCTCCCAGTTCCTGCTGCTGAAGAACCTCCCAGTTCCTGCTGCTGAGGAACCTCCCAGTTCCTGCTGCTGAAGAACCTCCCAGTTCCTGCTGCTGAAGAAGCTCCCAGTTCCTGCTGCTGAAGAACCTCCCAGTTCCTGCTGCTGAGGAACCTCCCAGTTCCTGCTGCTGAAGAACCTCCCAGTTCCTGCTGCTGAAGAACCTCCCACAGCATGATGCTGAAGAACCTCCCAGTTCCTGCTGCTGAAGAATCTCCCAGTTCCTGCTGCTGAAGAACCTCCCAGTTCCTGCTGCTGAAGAACCTCCCAGTTCCTGCTGCTGCCTCCACCATGCTTCACTGGAGGGATGGTGTTGGCCAGGTGATGAGCGGTGCCTGGGTTCCTCCAGACATGATGCTTGGCATTCAGGCCAAATTTGGTTTCATCAGACCAGACAATTTGTTTTTCTCATGGTCTGAGAGTCCTCTAGGTGCTCCATGGGAGCTTTCATGTGCCTTTTGCTGAGGAGTGGCTTCCTCCTGGCCACTCTACCAGGAAGGCCTGATTGGGGGAGTGCTGCAGAGATCCTTGATTGTGCGGGCTAAAATCCTTGATTGTGCGGGCTAAATCCTTGATTGTGCGGGCTAAATCCTTGATTGTGCGGGCTAAATCCTTGATTGTGCGGGCTAAATCCTTGATTGTGCGGGCTAAATCCTTGATTATGCGGGCTAAAATCCTTGATTATGCGGGCTAAAATCCTTGATTGTGCGGGCTAAATCCTTGATTGTGCGGGCTAAATCCTTGATTGTGCGGGCTAAATCCTTGATTGTGCGGGCTAAATCCTTGATTATGCAGGCTAAATCCTTGATTATGCGGGCTAAATCCTTGATTATGCGGGCTAAAATCCTTGATTATGCGGGCTAAAATCCTTGATTGTGCGGGCTAAAATCCTCGATTGTGCGGGCTAAATCCTTGATTATGTGGTAAATTCTGCGATCGCAGAATCGCGTTTTTCTGGAGGGTCTATTATGTACATCTGATATTTCATTTGATCATTTTTAACACATTTGCGAAAAATTCTTTAAAAACGTTTTCCATTTGTCGTTATGGGGTATTGCGTGTGGAATGTTGAGAAACAAAAATAATTTAATCCGTTTTGAAATAAGGCTGAAACATAACAGAATGTGAAATAAGTTGAGGGGGGTGAATACTTTCCAGATGCACTGTTCCTGTAATAAGTGGTTGTTGACATCTGTCAGGAAATCATGAAGGAAGCTCACCTGTAATAACCAGCTGTTGTTGTTGTTGTGTTCAGGCGATCATGAAGGAAGCTCACCTGTAATAACCAGCTGTTGTTGTTGTTGTTGTTGTGTTCAGGTGATCATGAAGGAAGCTCACCTGTAATAACCAGCTGTTGTTGTTGTTGTTGTTGTGTTCAGGCGATCATGAAGGAAGCTCACCTGTAATAACCAGCTGTTGTTGTTGTTGTTGTGTTCAGGTGATCATGCCGGGTTACTGCGTTCAGGGAACCATTGGACACAAGATCCTGAACGGACAGAGGAAGCTGGAGTTGGAGGGCAGGGCTACGGTGTGTGTGTGTGTGTGTGTGTGTGTGTGTGTGTGTGTGTGTGTGTGTGTGTGTGTGTGTGTGTGTGTGTGTGTGTGTGTGTGTGTGTGTGTGTGTGTGTGTGTGTGTGTGTGTGTGGTGTGTGTGTGTGTGTGTGTGTGTGTGTGTGTGTGTGTGTGTGTGTGTGTGTGTGTGTGTGTGTGTGTGTGTGTGTGTGTGTGTGTGTGTGTGTGTGTGTGTGTGTGTGTGTGTGTGTGTGTGTGTGTGTGTGTGTGTGTGTGTGTGTGGTACATGTCGCCAGCTAACAGTGTGTGTGTGTGTGTGTCACAGCTGGAGGTGAAGCTGCAGCTGGAGTACATGTCGTCAGCTAACAGTGTGTGTGTGTGTGTGTGTGTGTCCCAGCTGGAGGTGAAGCTGCAGGTGGAGTACATGTCCTTCAGTGCTCATGCAGATGCTAAAGGCATCATGCAGCTCATCAGGATGGCTGAGCCCAGGAATGTGCTGCTGGTTCACGGAGAGGCCGTCAAGATGGAGTTCCTCAAGGGCAAGATCGAGCAGGAGTTCAGTGAGTACCCTCAAGATCAATAGCCGCGTTCACACCGCGTACTTTGCAGTACTTAGTGCCCTGGGGTACTTAGTGCCACTAATTACCCCAGGGCACTAAGTACCAATTGCGTTCACTCCGGAGTACTTTTCCCTGAGGGAAGATTACGCAAATGAGCCGCTGACGTCACTTCTTCTTCTTCTGCTTTGGGTTTACTGGCAGGCTGCAAACAACTTCACGGCGTATACTGCCAACCGAAGTCCCGGGCCCGAAGTCCCCGGAGTTGGGGAAAGCTTCAGCTTCTACTGAAGCCTTCCGAGTAAATCGCCAGAACGCCGACACCTCCTCATCTCCACCGCTCCCATGTTTTCTTTTGTGTTGCCATAAGTTATTCTCTCTGCGTTGGTGCGCGGGGCTAATGCTAATAATTCTAATGCCACAAATACAATGGCGGCTTTACAAAACTTTTCCGAGTTTTACGGGGCGTGGTTTGCAATTCGCCCAGCCAATCAGAACTGGGGGACTTTTTCCCCCCAGGATAGTACCACCTCTCAGCAGGCACTAACAATGGGGGTAAAAGTTCCCGGCACTAAGCACTCCTTTTGGTGTGAACGCAACATAAGGGGTACTAACGGAACTAAAGGGGAAAAGTACTCCGGTGTGAACGCAACATAAGGGGTACTAACGGAACTAAAGGGGGAAAGTACTCCGGTGTGAACGCAACATAAGGGGTACTAACGGAACTAAAGGGGGAAAGTACTCCGGTGTGAACGCAACATAAGGGGTACTAACGGAACTAAAGGGGGAAAGCACTCCGGTGTGAACGCAACATAAGGGGTACTAACGGAACTAAAGGGGAAAGTACTCCGGTGTGAACGCAACATAAGGGGTACTAACGGAACTAAAGGGGAAAGTACTCCGGTGTGAACGCAACATAAGGGGTACTAACGGAACTAAAGGGGAAAAGTACTCCGGTGTGAACGCAACATAAGGGGTACTAACGGAACTAAAGGGGAAAAGTACTCCGGTGTGAACGCAACATAAGGGGTACTAACGGAACTAAAGGGGAAAAGTACTCCGGTGTGAACGCGGAGTACTTTTCCCGTTTAGTTCCGATAGTTCCTGGGATTTTGCGTTCACACCAAAAAGAGAACTTAGTTCATGAGGACTTTTACCCCCATGCCATATTTGCTGGCATTAGCATTATTAGCATTAGCCCTGCGCACCAACGGAGAGGGAATAACGTCTGGCAACACAAAGAAAACATGGGAGCGGTGGAGATGAGGAGGTGTCGGCGTTCTGGCGATTTACAGTCCCGAACTCCGGGGACTTCCGGCCGGGGACTTGCCTATACTGCCACCCGGCGTATACTGGGTGGCAGTATACGCCGTGAAGTGGTTTGCGGCCTGCCAGTAAACCCAAAGCAGAAGAAGAAGAAGTGACGTCATCGGCTTCATTTGCGTAATCTTCCCTCAGGGACTTATTCCGGTGTGAACGCGATCTGCTCTTTAGTTCCATGGGCGAACTAAATGCTGGGAACTAAGTACGGCAAAGTACTTGGTGTGAAAGCGGCTATTATACACACCCGCAAGATCACTATACACTCCCTCAAGATCACTATACACTCCCTCAAGATCAATATACACTCCCTCAAGATCAATATACACTCCCTCAAGATCACTATACACTCCCTCAAGATCACTATACACTCCCTCAAGATCAATATACACTCCCTCAAGATCAATATACACTCCCTCAAGATCACTATACACTCCCTCAAGATCAATATACACTCCCTCAAGATCAATATACACTCCCTCAAGATCAATATACACTCCCTCAAGATCAATATACACTCCCTCAAGATCACTGAACCCAATGTTAGAGTCTCTGAACCCAATGTTAGAGTCTCTGAACCCAATGTTAGAGTCTCTGAACCAAATGTTAGAGTCTATGAACCCAATGGTAGAGTCTCTGAACCCAATGGTAGAGTCTCTGAACCCAATGGTAGAGTCTATGAACCCAATGGTAGAGTCACTGAACCCAATGGTAGAGTCTATGAACCCAATGGTAGAGTCTCTGAACCCAATGGTAGAGTCTCTGAACCCAATGGTAGAGTCTCTGAACCCAATGGTAGAGTCTATGAACCCAATGGTAGAGTCTCTGAACCCAAATGTTAGAGTCTATGAACCCAATGGTAGAGTCTCTGAACCCAATGGTAGAGTCTCTGAACCCAATGTTAGAGTCTATGAACCCAATGGTAGAGTCTATGAACCCAATGGTAGAGTCACTGAACCCAATGGTAGAGTCTATGAACCCAATGGTAGAGTCTCTGAACCCAATGGTAGAGTCTATGAACCCAATGGTAGAGTCTATGAACCCAATGGTAGAGTCTCTGAACCCAATGGTAGAGTCTATGAACCCAATGGTAGAGTCTATGAACCCAATGGTAGAGTCTATGAACCCAATGGTAGAGTCACTGAACCCAATGGTAGAGTCTATGAACCCAATGTTAGAGTCTATGAACCCAATGGTAGAGTCACTGAACCCAATGGTAGAGTCACTGAACCCAATGGTAGAGTCTCTGAACCCAATGTTAGAGTCTATGAACCCAATGGTAGAGTCACTGAACCCAATGGTAGAGTCTATGAACCCAATGGTAGAGTCTATGAACCCAATGGTAGAGTCACTGAACCCAATGGTAGAGTCTACTGAACCCAATGGTAGAGTCACTGAACCCAATGGTAGAGTCACTGAACCCAATGGTAGAGTCACTGAACCCAATGGTAGAGTCTATGAACCCAATGGTAGAGTCACTGAACCCAATGGTAGAGTCACTGAACCCAATGGTAGAGTCACTGAACCCAATGGTAGAGTCACTGAACCCAATGGTAGAGTCACTGAACCCAATGGTAGAGTCACTGAACCCAATGGTAGAGTCACTGAACCCAATGGTAGAGTCACTGAACCCAATGGTAGAGTCTATGAACCCAATGGTAGAGTCACTGAACCCAATGGTAGAGTCACTGAACCCAATGGTAGAGTCACTGAACCCAATGGTAGAGTCACTGAACCCAATGGTAGAGTCTCTGAACCCAATGGTAGAGTCTCTGAACCCAATGTTAGAGTCTCTGAACCCAATGGTAGAGTCTCTGAACCCAATGTTAGAGTCTATGAACCCAATGTTAGAGTCTATGAACCCAATGGTAGAGTCTCTGAACCCAATGGTAGAGTCTCTGAACCCAATGTTAGAGTCTCTGAACCCAATGTTAGAGTCTCTGAACCCAATGGTAGAGTCTCTGAACCCAATGTTAGAGTCACTGAACCCAATGGTAGAGTCTCTGAACCCAATGTTAGAGTCTCTGAACCCAATGGTAGAGTCACTGAACCCAATGGTAGAGTCTCTGAACCCAATGGTAGAGTCTCTGAACCCAATGTTAGAGTCACTGAACCCAATGGTAGAGTCTCTGAACCCAATGGTAGAGTCTCTGAACCCAATGGTAGAGTCTATGAACCCAATGTTAGAGTCTCTGAACCCAATGTTAGAGTCTCTGAACCCAATGGTAGAGTCACTGAACCCAATGGTAGAGTCTATGAACCCAATGGTAGAGTCACTGAACCCAATGGTAGAGTCTACTGAACCCAATGGTAGAGTCTACTGAACCCAATGGTAGAGTCACTGAACCCAATGGTAGAGTCTCTGAACCCAATGGTAGAGTCTCTGAACCCAATGGTAGAGTCTCTGAACCCAATGGTAGAGTCACTGAACCCAATGGTAGAGTCTCTGAACCCAATGGTAGAGTCTATGAACCCAATGGTAGAGTCTATGAACCCAATGGTAGAGTCACTGAACCCAATGGTAGAGTCACTGAACCCAATGGTAGAGTCACTGAACCCAATGGTAGAGTCACTGAACCCAATGGTAGAGTCACTGAACCCAATGGTAGAGTCTATGAACCCAATGTTAGAGTCACTGAACCCAATGGTAGAGTCTATGAACCCAATGGTAGAGTCTATGAACCCAATGGTAGAGTCTATGAACCCAATGGTAGAGTCACTGAACCCAATGGTAGAGTCTATGAACCCAATGGTAGAGTCACTGAACCCAATGGTAGAGTCTATGAACCCAATGGTAGAGTCTATGAACCCAATGGTAGAGTCTCTGAACCCAATGGTAGAGTCTACTGAACCCAATGGTAGAGTCTATGAACCCAATGGTAGAGTCTCTGAACCCAATGGTAGAGTCACTGAACCCAATGGTAGAGTCTATGAACCCAATGGTAGAGTCTATGAACCCAATGGTAGAGTCTATGAACCCAATGGTAGAGTCTATGAACCCAATGGTAGAGTCTATGAACCCAATGGTAGAGTCTCTGAACCCAATGGTAGAGTCACTGAACCCAATGGTAGAGTCACTGAACCCAATGGTAGAGTCACTGAACCCAATGGTAGAGTCTCTGAACCCAATGGTAGAGTCACTGAACCCAATGGTAGAGTCTATGAACCCAATGGTAGAGTCTCTGAACCCAATGGTAGAGTCTATGAACCCAATGGTAGAGTCTCTGAACCCAATGGTAGAGTCACTGAACCCAATGGTAGAGTCTATGAACCCAATGGTAGAGTCTATGAACC
>NW_027263064.1:73413-175189 GCF_902827115.2 Pseudochaenichthys georgianus | reverse complement strand
CTGAGAGGCTCTGATAACTACAGCTCACACTGAGAGGCTCTGATAACTACAGCTCAGAGTGAGAGGCTCTGATAACTACAGCTCACAATGAGAGTCTCTGATAACTACAGCTCACAGTGAGAGGCTCTGATAACTACAGCTCACAGTGAGAGGCTCTGATAACTACAGATCACACTGAGAGGCTCTGATAACTACAGCTCAGACTGAGAGGCTCTGATAACTACAGCTCAGAATGAGAAGCTCTGATAACTACAGCTCAGACTGAGAGGCTCTGATAACTACAGCTCACACTGAGAGGCTCTGATAACTACAGCTCAGACTGAGAGGCTGATAACTACAGCTCAGACTGATAGGCTCTGATAACTACAGCTCACACTGAGAGGCTCTAATAACTACAGCTCAGTCTGAGAGGCTCTGATAACTACAGCTCAGACTGAGAGGCTCTGATAACTACAGCTCAGACTGAGAGGCTCTGATAACTACAGCTCAGAGTGAGAGGCTCTAATAACTACAGCTCACACTGAGAGGCTCTAATAACTACAGCTCAGACTGAGAGGCTGATAACTACAGCTCAGACTGAGAGGCTCTGATAACTACAGCTCAGACTGAGAGGCTCTGATAACTACAGCTCAGAGTGAGAGGCTCTAATAACTACAGCTCAGACTGAGAGGCTGATAACTACAGCTCACACTGAGAGGCTCTGATAACTACAGCTCAGACTGAGAGGCTCTGATAACTACAGCTCAGAGTGAGAGGCTCTAATAACTACAGCTCAGACTGAGAGGCTGATAACTACAGCTCACACTGAGAGGCTCTGATAACTACAGCTCAGTCTGAGAGGCTCTGATAACTACAGCTCACACTGAGAGGCTCTGATAACTACAGCTCAGAGTGAGAGGCTCTAATAACTACAGCTCACACTGAGAGGCTCTGATAACTACAGCTCAGACTGAGAGGCTCTGATAACTACAGCTCACACTGAGAGGCTCTGATAACTACAGCTCACAGTGAGAGGCTCTGATAACTACAGCTCACAGTGAGAGGCTCTGATAACTACAGCTCAGACTGAGAGGCTCTGATAACTACAGCTCAGACTGAGAGGCTCTAATAACTACAGCTCAGAGTGAGAGGCTCTGATAACTACAGCTCACACTGAGAGGCTGATAACTACAGCTCAGACTGAGAGGCTCTGATAACTACAGCTCAGACTGAGAGGCTCTGATAACTACAGCTCAGACTGAGAGGCTCTGATAACTACAGCTCAGACTGAGAGGCTCTGATAACTACAGCTCAGACTGAGAGGCTCTGATAACTACAGCTCAGACTGAGAGGCTCTGATAACTACAGCTCAGACTGAGAGGCTCTGATAACTACAGCTCAGAATGAGAAGCTCTGATAACTACAGCTCAGACTGAGAGGCTCTGATAACTACAGCTCACACTGAGAGGCTCTGATAACTACAGCTCAGACTGAGAGGCTGATAACTACAGCTCAGACTGATAGGCTCTGATAACTACAGCTCACACTGAGAGGCTCTAATAACTACAGCTCAGTCTGAGAGGCTCTGATAACTACAGCTCAGACTGAGAGGCTCTGATAACTACAGCTCAGACTGAGAGGCTCTGATAACTACAGCTCAGAGTGAGAGGCTCTAATAACTACAGCTCACACTGAGAGGCTCTAATAACTACAGCTCAGACTGAGAGGCTGATAACTACAGCTCAGACTGAGAGGCTCTGATAACTACAGCTCAGACTGAGAGGCTCTGATAACTACAGCTCAGAGTGAGAGGCTCTAATAACTACAGCTCAGACTGAGAGGCTGATAACTACAGCTCACACTGAGAGGCTCTGATAACTACAGCTCAGACTGAGAGGCTCTGATAACTACAGCTCAGAGTGAGAGGCTCTAATAACTACAGCTCAGACTGAGAGGCTGATAACTACAGCTCACACTGAGAGGCTCTGATAACTACAGCTCAGTCTGAGAGGCTCTGATAACTACAGCTCACACTGAGAGGCTCTGATAACTACAGCTCAGAGTGAGAGGCTCTAATAACTACAGCTCACACTGAGAGGCTCTGATAACTACAGCTCAGACTGAGAGGCTCTGATAACTACAGCTCACACTGAGAGGCTCTGATAACTACAGCTCACAGTGAGAGGCTCTGATAACTACAGCTCACAGTGAGAGGCTCTGATAACTACAGCTCAGACTGAGAGGCTCTGATAACTACAGCTCAGACTGAGAGGCTCTAATAACTACAGCTCAGAGTGAGAGGCTCTGATAACTACAGCTCACACTGAGAGGCTGATAACTACAGCTCAGACTGAGAGGCTCTGATAACTACAGCTCAGACTGAGAGGCTCTGATAACTACAGCTCACACTGAGAGGCTCTGATAACTACAGCTCACACTGAGAGGCTCTGATAACTACAGCTCAGAGTGAGAGGCTCTAATAACTACAGCTCACACTGAGAGGCTCTGATAACTACAGCTCAGACTGAGAGGTTCTGATAACTACAGCTCACACTGAGAGGCTCTGATAACTACAGCTCACAGTGAGAGGCTCTGATAACTACAGCTCACAGTGAGAGGCTCTGATAACTACAGCTCAGACTGAGAGGCTCTGATAACTACAGCTCAGACTGAGAGGCTCTAATAACTACAGCTCAGAGTGAGAGGCTCTGATAACTACAGCTCAGTCTGAGAGGCTCTGATAACTACAGCTCACACTGAGAGGCTCTGATAACTACAGCTCACACTGAGAGGCTCTGATAACTACAGCTCAGAGTGAGAGGCTCTAATAACTACAGCTCACACTGAGAGGCTCTGATAACTACAGCTCAGACTGAGAGGCTCTGATAACTACAGCTCACACTGAGAGGCTCTGATAACTACAGCTAACAGTGAGAGGCTCTGATAACTACAGCTCACAGTGAGAGGCTCTGATAACTACAGCTCAGACTGAGAGGCTCTGATAACTACAGCTCAGACTGAGAGGCTCTAATAACTACAGCTCAGAGTGAGAGGCTCTGATAACTACAGCTCACACTGAGAGGCTGATAACTACAGCTCAGACTGAGAGGCTCTGATAACTACAGCTCAGACTGAGAGGCTCTGATAACTACAGCTCAGACTGAGAGGCTCTGATAACTACAGCTCAGACTGAGAGGCTCTGATAACTACAGCTCAGACTGAGAGGCTCTGATAACTACAGCTCAGACTGAGAGGCTCTGATAACTACAGCTCAGACTGAGAGGCTCTGATAACTACAGCTCAGACTGAGAGGCTCTGATAACTCCAGCTCAGACTGAGAGGTTCTGATAACTACAGCTCACACTGAGAGGCTCTGATAACTACAGCTCAGAGTGAGAGGCTCTGATAACTACAGCTCACAGTGAGAGGCTCTGATAACTACAGATCACAGTGAGAGGCTCTGATAACTACAGCTCAGAGTGAGAGGCTCTAATAACTACAGCTTAGACTGAGAGGCTGATAACTACAGCTCACACTGAGAGGCTCTGATAACTACAGCTCAGTCTGAGAGGCTCTGATAACTACAGCTCACACTGAGAGGCTCTGATAACTACAGCTCACAGTGAGAGGCTCTGATAACTACAGCTCAGAGTGAGAGGCTCTAATAACTACAGCTCAGACTGAGAGGCTGATAACTACAGCTCACACTGAGAGGCTCTGATAACTACAGCTCAGTCTGAGAGGCTCTGATAACTACAGCTCACACTGAGAGGCTCTGATAACTACAGCTCAGAGTGAGAGGCTCTAATAACTACAGCTCACACTGAGAGGCTCTGATAACTACAGCTCAGACTGAGAGGCTCTGATAACTACAGCTCACACTGAGAGGCTCTGATAACTACAGCTCACAGTGAGAGGCTCTGATAACTACAGCTCAGACTGAGAGGCTCTGATAACTACAGCTCAGACTGAGAGGCTCTGATAACTACAGCTCAGAGTGAGAGGCTCTGATAACTACAGCTCACAATGAGAGGCTCTGATAACTACAGCTCAGACTGAGAGGCTCTGATAACTACAGCTCACACTGAGAGGCTCTGATAACTACAGCCCAGACTGAGAGGCTGATAACTACAGCTCAGACTGAGAGGCTCTGATAACTACAGCTTAGACTGAGAGGCTCTGATAACTACAGCTCAGACTGAGAGGCTCTGATAACTACAGCTCAGACTGAGAGGCTCTGATAACTACAGCTCAGACTGAGAGGCTCTGATAACTACAGCTCAGACTGAGAGGCTCTGATAACTACAGCTCAGACTGAGAGGCTCTGATAACTACAGCTCAGACTGAGAGGTTCTGATAACTACAGCTCACACTGAGAGGCTCTGATAACTACAGCTCACACTGAAAGGCTCTGATAACTACAGCTCAAAGTGAGAGGCTCTGATAACTACAGCTCAGACTGAGAGGCTCTGATAACTACAGCTCACTCTGAGAGGCTCTGATAACTACAGCTCACTCTGAGAGGCTCTGATAACTACAGCTCAGACTGAGAGGCTCTGATAACTACAGCTCAGACTGAGAGGCTCTGATAACTACAGCTCACAGTGAGAGGCTCTGATAACTACAGCTCACAGTGAGAGGCTCTGATAACTACAGATCACACTGAGAGGCTCTGATAACTACAGCTCAGACTGAGAGGCTCTGATAACTACAGCTCAGACTGAGAGGCTGATAACTACAGCTCAGACTGAGAGGCTCTGATAACTACAGCTCAGACTGAGAGGCTCTGATAACTACAGCTCAGACTGAGAGGCTCTGATAACTACAGCTCAGAATGAGAGGCTCTGATAACTACAGCTCAGAATGAGAGGCTCTGATAACTACAGCTCAGACTGAGAGGCTCTTATAACTACAGCTCAGACTGATAGGCTCTGATAACTACAGCTCACACTGAGAGGCTCTAATAACTACAGCTCAGACTGAGAGGCTCTGATAACTACAGCTCACACTGAGAGGCTCTTATAACTACAGCTCAGACTGAGAGGCTCTAATAACTACAGCTCAGAGTGAGAGGCTCTGATAACTACAGCTCACACTGAGAGGCTGATAACTACAGCTCAGACTGAGAGGCTCTGATAACTACAGCTCAGACTGAGAGGCTCTGATAACTACAGCTCAGACTGAGAGGCTCTGATAACTAGAGCTCACACTGAGAGGCTCACGGCACCACGGGTTCCACAGATGACATTTTTCAATGGGTTTTTTAACAAAGCTCTTCAGATGTTCTCTGCTGTCGGACGTTCAGAGCATTCCATGGAATATAACAACAAGTGTGTCTCGAGCTGGTTTCTCAAACTTACCTACCCCAACTTTATCAATGATTGTGCAGTTTAACTGAAGGTCACAGGAAACCTGCCGAGCCATGATGAGAGGAAACACTGCTCTCACCACCGCTTAGCTTTAGCCTCATTACCATATTTAAACTTTAAACAACGATCAGTTTGTATATGATTCAGTGAACCTGGTGTTAAGGAGCCTCAGCGTGACCTCTGACCTCTGTGAATGTCTCACCTGAAGCAGGTAAATGTGTCAGCTGTTAGCATACATTAACTATAGCAGGAGTCACATGACCTGCAGCAGGCCTCCCATTGGACGACATACACACATGTATGTGTGTGTGTGTGTGTGTGTGTGTGTGTGTGTGTGTGTGTGTGTGTGTGTGTGTGTGTGTGTGTGTGTGTGTGTGTGTGTGTGTGTGTGTGTGTGTGTGTGTGTGTGTGTGTGTGTGTGTGTGTGTGTGTGTGTGTGTGTGTGTGTGTGAGAGAGTGAGTGTATAATAAATACATATGTGCCCCCCCAGCTGGTTGTTTGTTGTGTCTCTCGGGGGGGGGGACCCTTGCAGTCAGGACAGAAAACATCTGAGATGACAAACTGAGAACAGGCAGGACACACACACACACACACACACACACACACACACACACACACACACACACACACACACACACACACACACACACACACACACACACACACACACACGCACACGCGTGCGCACACACAAGTAACAAGTACATTTACTCATAGTTACTGTGCACTCTTATTAAAGTACCAGATGTGAGTACTTCTACTCTTATTAAAGTACCATATGTGAGTACCCTGTATATAAATACTCTAATGACTACTGTTTTTTGTGTGTGAAACAAGCTTTAATGAGTGGGGGGAGTGGGAGTGGGGGGGGTGAAACATTAACTGGGAACAAATCATTGTTAAACAGGGACAACATGGGGGGGCAGTACACAGTATAGTTACTGTGTGACTGCTAAACAGAGGGGGGGGGGGCAGTAGGGGGGGGGGGGGGGGTAAAGGGTAAAGGGAGTAAAGGGGGAGTCAGTTTAGTCTCACAGTCTCAGATCTCTGGACTCCGTCAGACGGTGAGTAACATCTCTGTTATACTCTGTGTACTTATACTCACTGTTATATACAATCGGTGTACTTATACTCACTGTTATATACACTCTGTATACTTATACTCACTGTTATATACACTATGTGTACTTATATTCACTGTTATATACACTCTGTATACTTATACTCACTGTTATATACACTATGTGTACTTATATTTACTGTTATATACACTCTGTATACTTATACTCACTGTTATATACACTGTGTGTACTTATACTCACTGTTACTCTGTGTACTTATACTCACTGTTGTATACACTCTGTGTACTTATACTTACTGTTATATACACTTGGTGTACTTATACTCACTGTTGTATATACTCTGTATACTTATACTCACTGTTATATACTATATGTACTTATACTCACTGTTATACTGTGTACTTATACTCACTCTTACTCTGTATACTTATACTTACGGTTATATATACTGTGTGTACTTATACTTACTGTTATATATACTCTGTGTACTTCTACTTAATGTTATATATACTTTATACTTATACTCACTGTTGTATATACGCTGTATACTTACTGTTGTTGTATACATACTCAGTATACTTGTACTTATTGTTGTATGTGTACTCAGTATACTTGTTGTATATGTACTCAGTGTACTGTTGTATATATACTCAGTATACTGTGTACTCAGTGTACTTGTTGTATATATACTCAGTGTACTGTGTACTCAGTGTACTGTTTATTCAGTGTAGTGTGTACTCAGTGTACTGTTGTATGTGTACAGTACACTGAGTATATATACAACAAGTACACTGAGTACACAGTATACTGAGTATATATACAACAAGTACACTGAGTACACAGTACACTGAGTATATATAGAAGACTACTCATTGGACTCAGTGTCCTTGTAGTATGTGTACTCAGTGTACTGTGTACTCAGTGTACTTACTGAGGGTAAAGTATGTCTCGCTGCAGTAATCCTTTAAGAAGTCTCAGCAGACTGAAAATACTTCACTGAGCTGCAACTCACTGCTAATATACTATGGAATGCCATTTAAGCCTAAATTAAATAAATACATAAATACATATATAAATATGCCTATGAAATAAATTCTGAAATGAATAAATGAGGCAATAAATATGTATACATGTACATTTAAATGCACGTTTATTTATTTCAGGGGACTTGTATTTCATAATGCCACACTTCCATTCCTCATATGCAAATGAACGGGGCGTGGTCAGCTCACAGATTCAGACCAAAGCAACAGCACCACAACACTGACTCAATAGCTCTTGTTTCACACTCCAGTACTAAGTGGTTAAGTGGTTTGCAAACTGCCAATAAACCGTTCCGGTTCAAGAACCGTTCCTGTGCTTTTCTGGTGCTTAACTGGTTCTTCTCTGGTTCTGAGTCCAGAGCCAGTTCCGGGCTACAGCCTGATTTAGCTCTGGTTCTTCCTGTTTCAGCCGCAGCGGAGCCGCCGGATCTAAACACAGAAAACCGGTTCTTAGCTGACCCCACTCGGCTGTCCGGCAAGAACCAAGAACCACGCTCACGTCGGAAGGGGGCTAGATTAACCTGAGCCATAATAACAGTGTATGGCAAGTACGGAAAATAACAGTTGTAACAAGCAGTAGCGCTGAGCAAAGTGACTAGAACGCAGCCACACACTTTATAAAGTCCGGCAGCACTAACCAGGCTTCGTGTGATTCTGTTTCTCTGTGCCTTACTTTGACCGTCCGGTCGCTGTCATTGATCATCGTGGAGAGAGGCAGACGTGTTGTTTTGTATTATAGCAGCTATCGGATGGAATCAATACGTGGGCTGGAATCAACACGTGGGCTGCACAGGTTGTGCTGTCGGACTATCACAAGCAGAATCATAATGAACAGGTCAAATGTGCCCGTAGAAACAATAGGATAGCAACAAGTAGTCAAGATAGTCCTTTTAGCTTCGGTTGCATATCTGCGGTCAACTCAGCCGTCTCTCACGATCGCTTGGTCAAATCAGCAGCACTTCCTTTTTGAGTGCGCGATGAATAGCGCCTTTACGGTAATCGCTGTACAAGAGTAAAATAATGCATGTTCTTTTCTGCTTTATTTGCAATACAAGTCATTTGTACCATAAGTTCTTAATACAACTGACACTGTTTGACTCAGTCCTAGTTTGACTGCTACAATAAAATGAAGTAGGTGTAGAGCCAATCAGAGGCTGTGTATTCAGAATGGACTTCCAAACTTTATTATCTATTCAACCAGACAAGGTAAGTACATTTACTGCTACTGCATGTCAAGCTAGCAGGAATGACAGCAACCCCGGTACCCTCACTAACGGGTCCGAGTTGCAACACAATAATCTCAACGGGGACTTATGTCTTATAACGTGTCACCACACAAGCCCCCCAGAATTCACTCATACACAAAATCTGTGCGGCGGGGAGGAACGACAAGCCGACCACCCGACTCTGAAAAACGGGAGCCGAGTAGGCGACCCCTGAAGGGGCGGCCACTGGAAGAGATGGGGCCGGAAACGCAGGCCCCAATTCTGTGACAGGGGTCGAGGCCATGGGGCGGTCCTGTCGCGGAGGTCGGGCCAGCACCACCGGCTGGTCCAAGTACAGGTGAGCAGCCTTCACCTGGTCCACCGAGACGTGCTCAGCCCTGCCACCCAGGTCGACCACCAAGTGCTTGTCCCCGTGTTCCAAGACCCGTAAAGGGCCATCGTAAGGGAGCTGCAGGGGGCCTTGTGTCGGATGAACACATGCCCCGCCGAGCGGTGCTCCACGGGAACTCGGGACTGGAGCAAAGGCCTCAGCGGCGTCCTGCAGGAAAGCCCGCTGGGCCACCGCTGACCAGGGAGTCGATGTCAAACACCCCAAACTGGCACTTTGCAGGATTGTTTATCAACCCGTGTTGGCTGAGCCTCGTGAAAAGGGTTAAGCGTAAGTTAAGCCAAGCGTACACACGAGGGAGGAAAACGTCAAGGCATCAACCAAGCGTTGATTTTTAACGTCCACCAGGAGTCCGTGAGCACATATAAAGTCTGCCCCGAGGAGGGGAAAATAAATGTCTGCCTTCACAAAATCCGAGTTGAACCGCTGTCCTCCAATACACAAACACATAGGCCGTACGTGCGAATGGGGCCGCCATTAGCCGTCGTCAACCGCGGTCCGTGTCAACCGCGGTCCGTGTCAACCGCGGTCCGTGTCAACCGCGGTCCGTGTCAACCGCGGTCCGTGTCCTCCACGAGCGACGTCTTCCCTCGACGCAGGAACCACACTCTGTTGAGCGCCCGTGTCACACAGAAACAAGCTTCCCGAGACTCTGTCGCTAACAAAGAGAAGCCTGCTCGTGCCGCCAACGCTCAGGGCCACTACCGAGCGCTGGCTCCTCCGTTTCCCGGAGATTTGTAACTGCAGGGAGCGATACACTTCTTCACCCTGGCCCCGAACTGCGTGTGGTAAGATCACTCTCCTGTGTCTCCACGCTGGCTTGGCACCGTCACGTCCATCCTCCCCAGGCCTTCTTAACTGTTGAGGGGGGGCTGAGCGTCACAGCTAGCGCCTCTGCACCGGACTACTGGGTAGCCAGGAAAAAAAGGTTGGCCTCTTCAGCCAAGACGCGGGGCTCCGTAATGGACGTGTTGGCTAGCGCCGTCTGAACCCGGGAAGGCAAGTGTCGCAGGAACGTCTCCATGAACAAAATCCGGGGATCTGCCCCCCCCAGCAGATTAAGGATTTTCTCCATGAGCTGGGATGGCTTGCTGTCTCCTGGGCCTTGAATGTCAAGTATCTGGCGGGCCCTCTCCTTAGCAGATAAGCTAAATGTCTTAAGGAGAAGGGCCTTAATCGCCTCATATTTGCCATGGTGTGGGGGGTCTGCGATAAATCTCACCAACCTGGACGACGTGGAGCCTCCCAGCGCTGCTAACATGTGGAAATATTTCAAATCCCCATCACGGATTTGTCGGCAGGCAAAGTGTGCCTCCACGTGTGCGAACCACGCCGCATGCTCCCAAAACTCCGGCAGTTTAACAAAAACACCGTGATCAGCCATGTTCATTGAGTCTTCGGAAACTTTCTCGAAAACTTCGGGGTCACCAGTGTAGAGCCGATGAAAGGGAGTCAGAGGCGGTGTGTTCAATATGGAATTCCACACTTTATTATCCATTAATAATCAATTAATGGTAAGTACACTTGCTGCTCTGACACCAAACCCCGGTACCCTCACTAACCGGTTGCAACACAATCATTTCAACAGTGAATTATGTCCCATAACGTTTCACCACAATGTATACATATTTATTGCGTCATTTATTTATTTCAGAATTTATTTCATCGGCATATTGATTTATATAATGTATTTATTTAATTATTCATGTATTTATATATTTATTTAATTTTGGGTTAAATGGCATTCCATAATATACAGTATTATATACAGTGCTATATACAATATATAGAGTAATACAGTATACACAGTGGTATATACAGTATGAATACATGATGTCTAATGTAATATAGAGTATTATACACATTATATACAGTATACACAGTATTATATACAGTATTAGTACATGATGAGTATTCTCTCTTGTCCCCCTGCAGGTTCAGGAGGGAACTGACACTGAGATCCAGAAACTCCAAATATTTATTATATTTGTTTTTATTATTTATATTTATATTTGTCATCAGTATATAAAGTATTATTTGAATACGTAGAGAGGAAGAGGAGGATGGGATTCGCTGAGCTGCTGGAAGAGGTGAGATAGTTTCTCTAACCCAGGGGGTGAGGCAGGAGGTGAGACAGTTTCTCTGACCCAGGGGGTGAGACAGGAGGTGAGACAGTTTCTCTAACCCAGGAGGTGAGACAGGAGGTAAGACAGTTTCTCTAACCCAGGGGGTGAGACAGGAGGTGAGACAGTTTCTCTAACCCAGGAGGTGAGACAGTTTCTCTAACCCAGGAGGTGAGACAGTTTCTCTAACCCAGGGGATGAGACAGTTTCTCTAACCCAGGGGGTGAGACAGGAGGTGAGACAGGAGGTGAGACAGTTTCTCTAACCCAGGGGGTGAGGCAGGAGATGAGACAGGAGGTGAGACAGGAGGTGAGACAGTTTCTCTAACCCAGGGGGTGAGGCAGGAGATGAGACAGGAGGTGAGACAGGAGGTGAGACAGTTTCTCTAACCCAGGGGGTGAGGCAGGAGATGAGACAGGAGGTGAGACAGGAGGTGAGACAGGAGGTAAGACAGTTTCTCTAACCCAGGGGGTGAGGCAGGAGATGAGACAGGAGGTGAGACAGGAGGTGAGACAGTTTCTCTAACCCAGGGGGTGAGGCAGGAGATGAGACAGGAGGTGAGACAGGAGGTAAGACAGTTTCTCTAACCCAGGGGGTGAGACAGGAGGTGAGAAAGTTTCTCTAACCCAGGGGGTGAGACAGTTTCTCTAACCCAGGAGGTGAGACAGGAGGTGAGACAGTTTCTCTAACCCAAGGGGTGAGACAGGAGGGGAGACAGGAGGTGAGACAGTTTCTCTAACCCAGGGGGTGAGACAGGAGGTGAGACAGTTTCTCTAACCCAGGGGGTGAGACAGAAGGTGAGAAAGTTTCTCTAACCCAGGAGGTGAGACAGTTTCTCTAACCCGGGAGGTGAGACAGTTTCTCTAACCCAAGGGGTGAGACAGGAGGGGAGACAGGAGGTGAGACAGTTTCTCTAACCCAGGCGGTGAGACAGTTTCTCTAACCCAGGCGGTGAGACAGTTTCTCTAACCCAGGAGGTGAGACAGTTTCTCTAACCCAGGAGGTGAGACAGTTTCTCTAACCCGGGAGGTGAGACAGTTTCTCTAACCCAGGAGGTGAGACAGTTTCTCTAACCCGGGCGGTGAGACAGTTTCTCTAACTCGGGAGGTGAGACAGTTTCTCTAACCCGGGAGGTGAGACAGTTTCTCTAACCCGGGAGGTGAGACAGTTTCTCTAACCCAGGAGGTGAGACAGTTTCTCTAACCCGAGAGGTGAGACAGTTTCTCTAACCCAAGGGGTGAGACAGGAGGGGAGACAGGAGGTGAGACAGTTTCTCTAACCCAGGGGGTGAGACAGGAGGTGAGACAGTTTCTCTAACCCAGGGGTGAGACAGGAGGGGAGACAGGAGGTGAGACAGTTTCTCTAACCCAGGGGGTGAGACAGAAGGTGAGAAAGTTTCTCTAACCCAGGCGGTGAGACAGTTTCTCTAACCCAGGAGGTGAGACAGTTTCTCTAACCCGGGAGGTGAGACAGTTTCTCTAACCCAAGGGGTGAGACAGGAGGGGAGACAGGAGGTGAGACAGTTTCTCGAACCCAGGGGGTGAGACAGTTTCTCTAACCCGGGAGGTGAGACAGTTTCTCTAACCCGGGAGGTGAGACAGTTTCTCTAACCCAGGAGGTGAGACAGTTTCTCTAACCCGAGAGGTGAGACAGTTTCTCTAACCCGGGGGGTGAGACAGTTTCTCTAACCCAGGGGGTGAGACAGGAGGTGAGAAAGTTTCTCTAACCCAGGAGGTGAGACAGGAGGTAAGACAGTTTCTCTAACCCAGGGGGTGAGACAGGAGGTGAGAAAGTTTCTCTAACCCAGGGGGTGAGACAGTTTCTCTAACCCAGGAGGTGAGACAGGAGGTGAGACAGTTTCTCTAACCCAAGGGGTGAGACAGGAGGGGAGACAGGAGGTGAGACAGTTTCTCTAACCCAGGGGGTGAGACAGTTTCTCTAACCCAGGGGGTGAGACAGGAGGTGAGAAAGTTTCTCTAACCCAGGAGGTGAGACAGGACGTAAGACAGTTTCTCTAACCCAGGGGGTGAGACAGGAGGTGAGAAAGTTTCTCTAACCCAGGGGGTGAGACAGTTTCTCTAACCCAGGAGGTGAGACAGGAGGTGAGACAGTTTCTCTAACCCAAGGGGTGAGACAGGAGGGGAGACAGGAGGTGAGACAGTTTCTCTAACCCAGGGGGTGAGACAGGAGGTGAGACAGTTTCTCTAACCCAGGAGGTGAGACAGTTTCTCTAACCCGGGAGGTGAGACAGTTTCTCTAACCCAAGGGGTGAGACAGGAGGGGAGACAGGAGGTGAGACAGTTTCTCGAACCCAGGGGGTGAGACAGGAGGTGAGACAGTTTCTCTAACCCAGGCGGTGAGACAGTTTCTCTAACCCAGGCGGTGAGACAGTTTCTCTAACCCAGGAGGTGAGACAGTTTCTCTAACCCGGGAGGTGAGACAGTTTCTCTAACCCGGGAGGTGAGACAGTTTCTCTAACCCGGGAGGTGAGACAGTTTCTCTAACCCGGGAGGTGAGACAGTTTCTCTAACCCGGGAGGTGAGACAGTTTCTCTAACCCGGGAGGTGAGACAGTTTCTCTAACCCGGGAGGTGAGACAGTTTCTCTAACCCAGGAGGTGAGACAGTTTCTCTAACCCGGGCGGTGAGACAGTTTCTCTAACCCAGGAGGTGAGACAGTTTCTCTAACCCAGGAGGTGAGACAGTTTCTCTAACCCAAGGGGTGAGACAGGAGGGGAGACAGGAGGTGAGACAGTTTCTCTAACCCAGGGGGTGAGACAGGAGGTGAGACAGTTTCTCTAACCCAGGGGTGAGACAGGAGGTGAGACAGTTTCTCTAACCCAGGGGGTGAGACAGAAGGTGAGAAAGTTTCTCTAACCCAGGCGGTGAGACAGTTTCTCTAACCCAGGAGGTGAGACAGTTTCTCTAACCCGGGAGGTGAGACAGTTTCTCTAACCCGGGAGGTGAGACAGTTTCTCTAACCCGGGAGGTGAGACAGTTTCTCTAACCCGGGCGGTGAGACAGTTTCTCTAACTCGGGAGGTGAGACAGTTTCTCTAACCCGGGAGGTGAGACAGTTTCTCTAACCCGGGAGGTGAGACAGTTTCTCTAACCCAGGAGGTGAGACAGTTTCTCTAACCCGAGAGGTGAGACAGTTTCTCTAACCCAAGGGGTGAGACAGGAGGGGAGACAGGAGGTGAGACAGTTTCTCTAACCCAGGGGGTGAGACAGGAGGTGAGACAGTTTCTCTAACCCAGGGGTGAGACAGGAGGTGAGACAGTTTCTCTAACCCAGGGGGTGAGACAGAAGGTGAGAAAGTTTCTCTAACCCAGGCGGTGAGACAGTTTCTCTAACCCGGGAGGTGAGACAGTTTCTCTAACCCAAGGGGTGAGACAGGAGGGGAGACAGGAGGTGAGACAGTTTCTCGAACCCAGGGGGTGAGACAGTTTCTCTAACCCGGGAGGTGAGACAGTTTCTCTAACCCAGGAGGTGAGACAGTTTCTCTAACCCGGGAGGTGAGACAGTTTCTCTAACCCAAGGGGTGAGACAGGAGGGGAGACAGGAGGTGAGACAGTTTCTCGAACCCAGGGGGTGAGACAGTTTCTCTAACCCGGGAGGTGAGACAGTTTCTCGAACCCAGGGGGTGAGACAGTTTCTCTAACCCAGGCGGTGAGACAGTTTCTCTAACCCGGGAGGTGAGACAGTTTCTCTAACCCAGGAGGTGAGACAGTTTCTCTAACCCGGGAGGTGAGACAGTTTCTCTAACCCAGGAGGTGAGACAGTTTCTCTAACCCAGGAGGTGAGACAGTTTCTCTAACCCGAGAGGTGAGACAGTTTCTCTAACCCGAGAGGTGAGACAGTTTCTCTAACCCGGGAGGTGAGACAGTTTCTCTAACCCGGGAGGTGAGACAGTTTCTCTAACCCGGGAGGTGAGACAGTTTCTCTAACCCAGGAGGTGAGACAGTTTCTCTAACCCAGGAGGTGAGACAGTTTCTCTAACCCAGGCGGTGAGACAGTTTCTCTAACCCGAGAGGTGAGACAGTTTCCCTAACCCGGGAGGTGAGACAGTTTCTCTAACCCGGGAGGTGAGACAGTTTCCCTAACCCGGGAGGTGAGACAGTTTCTCTAACCCGGGAGGTGAGACAGTTTCCCTAACCCGGGAGGTGAGACAGTTTCTCTAACCCGGGAGGTGAGACAGTTTCTCTAACCCGGGAGGTGAGACAGTCAATCAATCAATCAATGTTTATTTGTATAGCCCAATATCACTAATGTTACATTTGTCTCAGTGGACTTCACAGTGTGTACAGAATATCAGTATGACACCCTCTGTCCTCAGACCCTCTGTCCTCAGACCCTCCGTCCTTAGACCCTCTGTCCTTAGACCCTCTGTCCTTAGACCCTCACATCGTACAAGGAAACACTTCCGGAGAAACCCCACAGTTTAAGGGAACATGGAGAAACCTCAGGGAGAGCAGCAGAGGAGGATCCTCTCCAGGACGGACAGACTGCAATAGATGCCGTGTGTAAATTGAAGAGATAATACATTTGCAACATAGGTAGTCCAGATGTTTGAAATGCATGTGTGTATGATAGGAAGATGAGTCCACGAGGATGTCAACAATCTTGTGGGAGCATCAGGCAAGTAATATGTTGAGAGTCAGGCAAGACCGCAGAGACAGGTTCAGCCACGACTCGAAGTCCAGGACTCAGATCCAGTGCTCAGGATAGAGGGTCCAGGACACACGACCACATCAACAGGATCAGCCTCGACTCAGGGTCCCGGCGTAGATATGGACACAACAAAGAGATTTGGGGGAAGCTGGGTTAATCTGTACATAGGTACAGACAGCCAGAGAGACGGAGTGAGGTGCCCCCCCAACAGTCCAAGCCTATAGCAGCTAAACTACCGTGTCTACAGTTTCTCTAACCCAGGGGGTGAGACAGGAGGTGGGACAGTTTCACCTCTCTCACCACCTGTCTCACCACCTGTCTCCCCCTGTCTCACCACCTGTCTCCCCCCTCTCTCACCACCTGTCTCCCCCTGTCTCACCACCTGTCCCACCCATCTCTCACCACCTGTCTCCCCCTCTCTCACCACCTGTCTCCCCCCTCTCTCACCACCTGTCTCCCCCTCAGGCTGGGGGCTTTGGCAGATATCAATGGCTCCATGTGACTCTCATCAGTTTGCCTGGTCTGATGATGGCCAGTCAGAACCTGCTGAACAACTTCGTCTCAGGAAGTCCCGCCCACCACTGCAGCCTACCGACCAATCAAAGCAGCCGATACAACCTTTCCCACTACCAGGTGACCCGTCTGTCTCTCTGTCTGTCCCTCTGTCTGTCTGTCTGTCTGTCTGTCTGTCTGTCTGTCTGTCTGTCTGTCTGTCTGTCTGTCTGTCTGTCTCTCTCTCTCTCTGTCTGTCTGTCCGTCTGTCTGTCTGTCTGTCTGTCTGTCTGTCTGTCTCTCTGTCTGTCTATCTGTCTGTTTATCTGTCTCTCTGTCTGTCTCTCTGTCTGTCCCTCTCTCTGTCAGTCTGAACCGGTGATGGATGGATGTGATGGGTAGCTGTCGATGAATGGATGGCTGTGATTTGTCGCTGTCACTGAATGGATGGATATGATTGGTTGTTGCAGGTAGATGATAAGCAGCTTCTGAGGGCCTTCATCCCGATGGACTCTTCAGGAAGTAGACTGGACCGCTGCAGGAGGTTTTATTATCAATATCTTCGTTAATATATGACTAGTGTTGATTGGTTAACCTCCCTATGATATCACTTCCTGTTTGTGTTGTTCAGGTTTGTGGAGCCTCAGTGGCAGCTGTTAGCGGCTAACAGCTCAGCTAACGTTAGCCAGATCCCAACCGAGGGATGTTTGGATGGATGGGCCTACGACCGCTCAGAGTTTCTCTCCACCACCGTTTCCGAGGTCAGAGGTCACCATGTCCATCTGGCTAACGCTAACCATGCTAACCATGCTAACCACGCTAACGCTAACCACACTAACGCTAACCACGCTAATGCTAACCACACTAACGCTAAGCATTATTTACATTACATATCATTTAGCTGACACTTTTATCCGGAGAGACTTACAGTCGGTGCAGAACCACAAAGAATCAAACTCTGACAACAGGAGCAGATACAGTGCATCCAGGAAGTATTCATACCCCTTCACTTTTTACACATTTGACATGTTACAGCCTCATTTCAAAATGGATTAAATTAATTTGTTTTCTCAAAATTCCACACACAATACCCCATAATGTCCAAGTGAAAAACGTTATTAAAGAAAGGTTGCAAATCTATTAAAAATAAAACACTCAAATATCACATGTGCTTAAATATTCACACCCTTTCATCAGTACTTTGTTGAAGCACCTTTGGCAGCATGTGACGGGGTTCTATTTTTACTTTCGAAACATGGCTTAGTCGGTTGTTTAAGCTCCAAAACTTTAATTACAGCAACAAAAATAGCAAAACAGCACAACTTAAACAAACAAAATAAAATACCAAATCAGGCCGTCCATCACACATTGAGAGTAAACATGCTCTGGTGTTGCCTTCTCTGCAACAATCTCCCGAACACGTCCCGGCTGTTGCCTTCACTGCAACATTTTTCCGAGTCATCCTCCAGTGCCAAAACCGTCCCTTTTTAACCCATAGCCCCTCCCACTGGCTTACCGTCAACAGGTGACACCCTAACCCCTAACCCTAACCCAATTTACAGACAATGGACGTCCACTCTCGGGAGACGTCTGACAGTGTTGCGGTTACCCAAAGTGAAAGACCTACTTTTACCTCTATTTAGAGGCAATGGACGTCCACTCTCGGGAGAGAGACCTCCAGCATGTGTCCCTGCAATGGGGACTCAGGTTATTTCACACATCCAGGACAGAGACCGGGGAAATCACCTTTCTGTGGCCCGTCACAGAGCCCCAAAGGACGGACTAATGACCTCCAGCATGTCTGCCTGACATGCGCACTTCCATAACCTTGCACACCGTGAGTCCCCGGGCCCCCGGACTTAAGCACTCCCCCACGGACTAAACCCAGATGTTCACACCCTACAGAACCTCATGCCCCTGGTAACACTTAAAGGTGGTGGATTTTGTGGTGCTTTTCTGTCAGCCCATCAGCATACATTTCGGCCTTCTTCATGGCACCACCCCCCCTTCTGTTGAGGATATTCTCATGCTCCTGGTAACCCTTTAAATAGTCTGATACTACCAGGGCTCATCAATGCACTTTACAAGCCAGAAATAATGTTTAAATGGTCGGGAAAAGTGTTTTTAAACATCTGGAAGAGAGTTTTAGCCTGTCATTTTGCACAATATAATTGACCCTCGGCATTGTTTAAATAGTCTGATACCTGGCACTGTATATACCCCTGGGAATATTCAAGGTTATATAAATGTTTTATTATTTATTTAATTATCACATGATTTTTACAAAAACAGTATACACAATAAACATAATAATAACATGATTAGCGGGGGACCGGGGGCCATATTAGCCGTCTAACTTGTACGGTGCACCGGGGGAAAAAGGCTGAGTTCACGGCCTCTACCCCCTCATCAGGAGTATCAACCGGCCCTGAAGAAGAGGTATCGCTGCTCTCCGCCCCTGAGCCCTCTTCGGAGGTATCTGACGGCGGTAGACCTCCTTCTGATGATGATGCTGCTGCAGCTGCCGCCCTGAACATGGAGCGGATCTCCAATCCCTCCTTCATTCCAGGCGTATTCGCGTAGAACCGGTCTGCAGTGCTTACGGCGTGACACATAAACCTGGCAAGAATCGACCTGCTTTCTGGATCTTGGTGATGCTTGATATTGTCAGCCACGGCAGTGCGCAGGATTGTGAAGGTGATGGCTGTTACTAGCCCAGCATCAGCCCAAGCCCTCTTCAAGTGAGCGTTCAGGTTCCTGGAGGCGTACGTCCCCGTTGTGAAAAGGAAGAATTCATTCTGAGGACCCGACAAGCCCTCTTTTATCCCCATCCACGGCATGACCCAGCTAAACTCTTTTACTGCAAGCACCAGCTGTGCTTCGCCAAATGTCTTGGCAGTCTTGTGATCCTGCACATGGATGATGTAGCCCTCAGCAGTGCCCCTTCTGTCCGCCTCTAAGGAGGCTCCAATGGAGGGTGAGATAGCCGTATAGCAGGTACTGGGTGATTGAGGTCGGGTTGCAAGCCATCAGGTCAAGGAGATCAGGGATGCGCTTCTCAGCGGCCGCCATGGCGTTGAGAAGCTCCGCCTGGCTCGGCAGACGATCCAGCTTGTTCCTCTTCATCTTGAACTGGTGGACAGTGACAGACTTTTTCAAGTCGTTCATGTTGGCTGTCACCTCTCTGATGATGTGGGTCACATCAGACTGGGTGAGCCTGAACTCGTAAATAACTGGACAGCCTTCTGGGGAAAACCTGGTCTGATTAAGAGAGACGGCATTCATCCTACTTTGGATGGTGCAGATCTCATTTCGGCAAACATCTCAGGGCTTTATGGACTTAATCCATGACGAACTGGAGTTGAGACCAGGAGGCGGAGTCGCAGTCTTACACGCTTCTCTGCCCTCTCTCCTAGGCAGTCATCCATAGGAATCCCGAATCCAATAAAATACCCAATATTAGCGGTGTGTGTCTGCCCAAGGACAATTTAAGGTAACACCTAATAGAGGTGTCATACATAATAACCTAATAAAAGTAAATGTAACAACTACTACAGTGCAACAAAACAGGAAGATTAAATGTGGTCTCTTAAACATAAGATCTCTAGCATCTAAATCAATATTGGTAAATGATTTAATATCAGATTATAATATTGATATATGCTGTCTCACTGAAACTTGGTTGAGACATGAAGAATATGTCAGCATAGATGAGGCCACTCCACCCAGCCATATCAACACTCATATTGCTCGAGGCACGGGCCGAGGAGGTGGAGTTGCAGCAATCTTTGACTCAAGTTTACTTATCGATACTAAACCAAAATTAAATTATACCTCCTTTGAAAGCCCCGTATTTAGTCTTACGCATCCGACCTGGAAAACTTTGCAGCCAATCTTATTTGTTACAGTGTATCGTGCACCAGGTCCTTATTCAGAATTCTTATCAGACTTCTCTGAGTTTTTATCAACGTTGGTTTTTAAAACAGACAAAGTAATTATCGTAGGTGACTTTAATATTCATGTTGACGATGATAAAAATAGCCTTACTGTTGCATTTAACTCTATATTAGATTATGTTGGTTTCTGTCAGAGTGTAAATAAACCAACCCACTGCTATAATCACACTCTCCACCTTGTTCTGACTTATGGTGTTGAAACTGAGCAACTATTAGTCGAACCGCATAATCCTGCTTTATCCGACCATCTCTTAGTAACTTCTGAAGTACTATTACTAGACTACAAAGCATTAGTCAAAAGCTCCTGCAGCAGAAACCTATCTGTTAGTGCTATAGCCACATGTAAGGAAGAGATTCCACCAATACTTAACTCGATAGCATGTCTGCATGTAAGGGAGGAAACTTATACAAAATGTACACCACCCCAAATTGATCATGTTGTAGATAGTGCTACAGATGCGCTGCGAATAAAATTAGACTCTGTTGCTCCTTTGAAAAAGAAGAACATAAAACAACATAGATTAGCTCCATGGCATAATGCCGAAACCCGCAAAATAAAGCAAAAGTCTAGACAACTTGAAAGGATATGGCGTTCCACTAAACTTGAAGAATCTCGTTTAATTTGGCATATTACTCTCAATGAATATAAGAAAGCACTGCGTAAAGCGAGAGCAGCTACTACTCTTCATTGATAGATGAGAATAAGAATAATGCAAGATTTCTTTTCAGCACTGTAGCCAGGCTGACAGAGAGCCACAGCTCCACTGAGCCTTCTATTCCCATAGCACTCAGTAGCAATGATTTTATGTGCTTTTTTAACCATAACATTGTTACTCTTAGAAACAAAATGAATGACCTCTTGCCTTTGACCAGTATAGTGTTATCAACAGCTCCCGGAAACGTAAGTTCTAATATTACACTAGATAGTAAACTAGAATGCTTTTCAGCCATAAACCTTGAACAATTACATTCAATGATTCTCTCTTCTAAACCATCCACGTGCATGTTAGACCCAATTCCAACTAAGCTGTTGAAGGAAGTTTTTCCATTAATTAGCACTTCTTTATTAAATATTATGAATATGTCTTTATTATCAGGCTATGTTCCACAATCATTCAAAGTAGCAGTGATAAAACCGCTTCTTAAAAAGCACAACCTCGATCCAGAGGTTTTAGCCAACTATAGACCTATTTCTAATCTTCCGTTCCTCTCAGAGATTCTTGAGAAAGCGGTCGCAAAACAGTTGTGTGATTACTTAAAAAACAATGATTTATTTGAAGATGTTCAGTCTGGCTTTAGAACACATCATAGCACAGAGACAGCTCTGGTTAAAGTCACAAATGACATTCTAATAGCCTCAGACAAGGGACTTGTCTCTATTCTTGTCTTGCTCGATCTCAGTGCTGCATTTGATACTATCGACCATGACATCCTATTGCAAAGACTAGAGCACTTAGTTGGCATACAGGGAACTGCTTTAGGCTGGTTTAGGTCCTATCTATCTGAACGCTCTCAGTTTGTACGTGTTAACGATGAATCTTCCACGCAAACCAAAGTTAGCCATGGAGTGCCACAGGGCTCAGTGCTCGGACCTATTTTGTTCACATTATATATGCTTCCGTTAGGCAATATTATAAGGAATCATTCTGTAAACTTTCATTGTTATGCGGAAGATACTCAACTATATTTATCCATCAAGCCTGATGAAATTAATCATCTAAATAAAATTCAAGACTGCCTCAAGGACTTAAAAACGTGGATGACCTTAAACCTTTTGATGTTAAACACGACCAAAACTGAAGTTATTGTACTTGGCCCGAAGAATCTACGAAACAAATGATCTAAAGATATTCTAACTATGGATGGCATTCATTTGGCCTCCAGTGAGACTGTAAGGAACCTTGGTGTTATATTTGATCAGGATTTATCCTTTAACGCCCACATAAAATCAATTTCAAGGACCGCCTACTTCCATCTACGTAACATTGCAAAAATCAGGCATATCTTGCCTCAAAATGATGCAGAGAAACTAGTCCATGCATTTGTTACTTATAGGCTGGATTATTGTAACTCTTTATTATCAGGGAGTACCAAGAAGTCAGTCAAGTCGCTTCAGCTGATTCAAAATGCTGCGGCTCGTGTACGAACCAGAGTTAGGAAAAGGGACCACATTACTCCTGTTCTGGCTGCCTTACACTGGCTCCCTATAGAACACAGGATATAATTTAAAATTCTTCTTTTCGCCTACAAAGCCCTTAATGGGCAGGCGCCATCAATCAATGTTTATTTATATAGGCCAATATCACAAATGTTACATTTGTCTCAGTGGTCTTCACAGTGTGTACAGAATATCTGTATGACAATACGACACCCTCTGTCCTTAGACCCTCTGTCCTTAGACCCTCACACCGTACAAGGAAAAACTTCCGGAGAAAACCCACAGTTTAAAGGGAAAAATGGGAGAAACCTCAGGGAGAGCCACAGAGGAGGGATCCCTCTCCCAGGACGGACAGACATGCAATAGATGCCGTGTGTAAATTGAAAAGATAATACATTTGCAACATAGGTAGTCCAGATGTTTGGAAATGCATGTGTGTATAATAGGAAGATGAATCCATGAGAATATCCATCCAGGACCTATGATCCAGGACCACAGCCACGACTCAAGATCCAGCGCTCGCGATCCAGGACACAGGACCGCAGGATCATCCATGACTCCGGATCCTAGCGTATATAGACACCAAAAAGAAAGACATTTGGGGAAGCTGGGTTAATCGGAACATGAGAGGACACAGGTACAGACAGAGAGAAGGAAGAAGTAAGATGTCCCCCGACAAACTAAGCCTATATCAGCAAAACTAGGGGCTGAATCTAATCAGCCCTAACTATAAGCTTTATCAAAAAGGAAGGTCTTAAGCGCACTCTTAAAAACGGATAGGGTGTCTGCCGCCCGAACACAAACTGGAAGCTGATTCCACAAATGTGGAGCTTGATAAGAAAAGGCTCTGGCTCCCATTGTACTTTTAGAGACTCTAGGAACAACCAACAACCCTGCATTCTTGGAACGCAATGCCCTAGTAGGACAGTAGGGTATAATGAGTTCTTTAAGGTAAGATGGCGCCTGCCCATTAAGGGCTTTGTAGGAGGTCGTCATGGTGTTTGGATTTCCACCGTTTCCGCTCTGCTGCCCGAAGGACGGTTCTATTAGCACGCAGTGCGTCATTTAGCCAGGGAGCAGGAGGGGACTGACGAGCCTGCCGAGATGTGAGAGGACAGAGAGAGTCCAGAGAGGATGAGAGAGGACAGAGAGGATGTGAGAGGACAGAGAGAGTCCAGAGAGGATGTGAGAGGACAGAGAGAGTCCAGAGAGGACAGAGAGTCCAGAGAGGAGGAGAGAGGAGAGAGGAGAGTTTCTGCAGCAGAGTTTGGAGGCAGGAGTTGGAAGGAGTCAGAGGAAGGGAGGGCTGAGAGCACCGAGGAGGCGAAGGTAGAGGGGGAGAGGGAACGGAGGTTACGGCGGACAGGTGCAGGATGAGAAGAGATTAGCTTGTTATGTTTGGAAAGGGGTAGAGAGAATGAAATGAAGAAGTGATCGGAGGTGTGGAGCGGGTTTACAGAGAGGTTAGAAGCAGAGCAGGTCCTTGAGAATATGAGATCAAGTACACTGCCAGCTTTATGAGTTGGTGGGGACGGAGACAGTGAGAAAGCAAAGGCGGTGAACAGAGATGTTAGTTCGTCTATCTTCCCCGTCTGGAGGTTGAAGTCTCTGAGAAGTACAGCGGGAGGGCCGGTTTCAGGGATGTGTGAGAGGAGAGGATCTAAGTCCTCCAAGAAGTCCCCCAAGGCGCCTGGTGGACGGGAGAGAACAACAAGGGTTCATTGTACAGGATGGGTTACAGTGACGGCATGGAGTTCAAAGGTGGAAGGAGTGAAGTCAGGTAGCTTGAAGAGGGAAAAGCTCCATGTGGGAGAGAGCAGGAGACCAGTGCCCCCTCCTCTGCCAGTGGGTCTGGGTGTATGGGAGAAGGAATATGCTGTGGAGAGAGCTGCTGGGGTGATATACTCGCTCCAGCCACGGACCCCCTTCCTGTCTTTTAGGAACAGCCAGTCTGACAGCCGGTCAACAGCATGGGCCATGAATATGAGGAAGTTCTTTATCCGGCTGACCTTGGACAGACAATTTTCTTTCCGTTTTACTGTCGGTGCGACACCCTCACAATGATCCCTGTATGTCTGAATGTACGTCTCCATGCTTTGAGGCAATGTGATTTCACGCATGGTATTCCCCCGTCCTTTCCCAGTGGACCAGTGATTTGGGGGAGAGGGCCAGTCCTTAGCCAGATTAGCTTTCAGCTTATTGTAGACAGACGCACAGGTCTTCTGGCATACAGGGGTCTCACTACCGGAGGCTTCTGATGAATGCATGACAGTCTTGACCGGGGTCTTGAGAGGGGTATTGCTGCTGGAGGCTACTGTGTTTATGTCGGAGGTACTTGAGATTGCCAGGCCCTTAAATCGTATACATTCTTCCTCTTCCTCAAGCACAGCAGCAGTGGCACTGCAGTGCTTTCTGGGTTTTAGCCTCTTGTTCAGCCTGGAGCGCAGGGTCTTCACCTCATCAACGAGGGCATCCTTCTGAGCCCTTAATGCCACATTTTCCAGCATCACCTGTCTGCCTCTTCGTCACACTCGGTATGTGGGGAGAAGGGTGGAGGGTGCACCGGGTATTCCTCCTCATTGTCTATATCCAGTGATGTAGCCATTCCAGTGATGGGATTAGTCTCTCGGAGGTCATGGAGCAACTGCAGAGCCACACTATGCTTCAGCCTTGCAAGGACCTGATGTGCCTCATCTCGGGAGACCTCAGGGTGGCCATGAGTCACATGACGGTCTCTTCCCAGCATACGAACACTCTGTGATGGGACAGGGTTTGGTCCGAACATTTATTCTGCCACTGGCCATTTTAAGAATGATGCCTCTTTCCTCCAAGTTCCGCACTGCATGTTTGTGCTTAAGGTGCTTGTTCAAAGCCAGATAGAAGAGTCTACACACCGGGCATTCGGACGACATCCTTACTAAAACAGACACAGTGAATTGTATTTAAATTATTTTCTGTTTCTCCGTTTATATGCGTTAGCGTAACCGGTGATTGCAAAATGGTCCCACCTCCGCACCAACGCGGGGCTGGTAATGGCAACATTGGGTCCGATGCATCAATTCATGGTGGACCGATCATGAGAGGGTTTGGGGTTTCCCAGAACCAGGCAGTACCCCAGCAGGAAACACGTTTTATGGTCAAAGGAGGAAAAAGTGATAGAACCGGGGTAAAGCAAAGAAAGTGTCCGACAATAGTGACTTGTGAGGCGGCCAGAGAGTCTGTCATCTCTCGGTCCTATCCTCCAGGCAATGCGGTACCAGAACTGGGTGAAATTGACCCAAATGTAAAACAAATAAGTTTCAATTCATCCATGGAAAAGGGCTGAAAATTAAAAAAAGTATCCGAAAATAGTGCATCATGAGCCCGCAAGAGTCCCCTGTCAACTCCCCTTGCATTCCTCCACAGTCAGAAAAAGTCTGAGTTAACTTTTGGGAGAACCAGAGAAGAAGGGTGACAATGGAGAAATTGTATACAAAAATAGTGTCTCATAATTCCCTGACAACTCCCCTTGCATTCCTCCAGAGACCAGTTCAAAAACTTAAAGTTTGGTAAGAACCATGCTGGGGGGTCTCCGTGCAACAATTGTATCCGAGCCAGAGCACTCATGTAGCGGATCCATTCCTCCATGATGTGAAACAGCCGTTTTTTTTCTGAGAGCTCTCAAAAACCGGGTTTCCGATTTCGTGCAGATGGAGTAGGGGAGGCTTGGGTTCCCCTCTCCATTGTAAGTTGCAACGGGGGAGTGCAAAAGTGTCCGGTGCTTTGGCCCGAAGCGCTGAAGCGTTGGCCCCTTTCTCCGTTGGCACTTCGTAGTTTTTTCGAGAATTTTTTTAAACTTCATTTTTGATTATTTTAAGATATAATTGACCGTTTTCTTTACTTTTTTCTTCTTTCCATGGGTGGGGGCGCATGGCAGGCCGCCTATGAGCTCCCAAATTCGGCCTTGGAAGAATTGTGGGCTATAGTGTTAAAACGCCTGATTAATATAGTAATGCTGGCAGCAGGTTCACTGCTGTTAGCAGGGTCTCACACTACAGGCAAAGGCAAAAGGCAAATAGGTTTTTTCACACTTCCAGGAGACAGAGCGTGAACACCACCTCTCTGTGGCCCTTCACAGAGCCCCAAAGGACGGACTAAGCAGCTCCAGCATGTCTCCCTAACATGCATACTTCCATAACCTCGCACACCGTGAGACCCCGGTCCCCCGGACTTAAGCACTCCCCCATGGACTAAACCCAGATGATCACACCCTACAGAACCTCATGCCCCTGGAAACCCTAAAAGGGGGGTGGATTCTGCGGTGCTTTACCGTCCACCCATCAGCATCCATATTCGGCCTTCTTCACGGCATCCCCCCTGTGCTGGAGGTTCACACTTTAACTGTTTTGTCATATTTCGTCTTTCCACGGGTGGGTGCGCCTGGCAAAGCTGTGTACCCAAACTCAAGCACTCTCACTCTGACTAAACACATAAGGACATCCGGGTAAGACCTTAGTGCCCCTTAGTGCCCCTGGTACTCCATGTCGTTAAATGAGCTGCACAACATCACATGGGTAAAATGAGCTCCTTATTGCCCTGCAATATCACATTTGGTGTATTTCCAAAAAGCTATGAAAATACACCTATCTCCGTCATGTCCTGTAAAATATCATTCTTTGTTTATTTCCATCATTCAGGCAAATACACATATCTTCGTCCGCTCCAGGAGCTTCAAAGTGCAGACTTCTGAGCCCCGTCATGTCCTGCAAAATATCATTCTTCTGACCGCCAAGCACCGGCACCTGGACCCGGGGAGGAGGCCCTCCGATGGCGGGTCAAATTTGCTGATAACACAGCTGACGGCTGGACACTAGCCGTAGAGGAACACCAGGGCAGGACCAGGCAGTTCCCTATTTGCAGACAAGCATATATGGTTGTTACGCATGATCAAACAGGTAGCCTGTGATGAAGTAGGGTCGACCCTATATCATGTGAAACAACCAAGCCGTGGTCCCCGAGGGAACTGGTGCCCGGAGCAAGGCCAATTGCTGAATGCCGCAGCCGACTAAGGCCGCTATGCAACAGTGGAGGATTAGAGAAACTGATGTTTGCCTGGCACTCCGCGGCGAAGTGGGGAGGTGGAACTTCCACCCCGCTGCGGAACCCGTGGTGGGACCCGTGGTGGGACCCCTGAGTCAGACGGTTCGTCTTGGAAACGCTTCATATCAGTCGGCCCGGGAGGTAGGAGACATGCAGGGTTACCCCCACGCAGCACACCCTCCCGGCCATCAGAGTCGAACCCGGAGTTCGGAGGAACCGACAGCCAGAGCACCGGCACGTGGACCGGGGGAGAAGACCCTCCGATGGCGGGTCGCGTTTTGCCATTCGATCAGTGAGGTGAGAGGAGAAGAACCCGCAGTTCGGAGGAACTTGCAATTTACCGTTTTAAATTGCAACGGGGGAGTGTAAAAGTGTTGAAGGGTTGAGCTTTTTTGAGCCCCTCCTCCGTTGGAAGGACCCCTATGAGCTCCCAAATTTGGCCTGGAACCTCCGGGAATTGTGGGCTAAGCTCCATAAACTGACAGTCACCCAGAAATGTCACTTTTATAGCCCTAAAATATATAATACAAATACATTTAAATAGTAAAAGGTACTATTGTGCTCCTAATTACCCGGAATTTGATTTATATAGCCCCATGATAGTGAATACAAATTATTTTCATGGAAAAAAGTGTTAAAATGCCTGATTTAATCACAGTGCACACCCACAGATCTCCTTGCAGTGCATGGCTCTTGCAGCCAGACTGCTCCCAGAGAACAGGCTGCTCCACAGCACTTTACAAGCCAGGAAAAGTGATTGAATCCTGGGTATACATGTTATAAATAGTCTGATACCTCCAGGGCGCATCACCACATTTTAAAAGACAGGGAAGGTGCTTGAATCCTGGGTAAACATTGTTTAATTGTTTAAGTGTTTTTAAATGTGTGAAACAGAGTTTTGTCACTTTCAAAACTCTGCCGTCATTGACTGGAGAAATTGGGTCAATGTTGTTTTGAATCTGACCGTTAATATTCCAGTAAGACGAAGTACGTACAATGACCGGAGTGATCCCATGTTAATTTGGTCCCAAAACCGGAGCATTCCCTAACCCAAAACCACATTGTCAACATAAAAATCAGACCCAAACAAAAACAGGTTAACCACCTCTTAACACAAGCATTCCCCATAATTAACAAACGCTAAATAAATAATAAATTGCATAGTTCATGACATCCTATTTAAAACACGGAAGAAGGCGCAGACTGAAAACTCATCTCTTTCGACTCCACCTCGAGGATAGAACTATTAACAGAGCACTTATATACTATCAAAGGGCTGGCTTACCTAAAGCCAGTTGAGTAGCACTTGAAATGTTTGGCTCTATGAAACCTGATGTACTTTATGATTTATGACTTTAAGTTTGTATTTTGTTGGTCGAACGCACTTATTGTAAGTCGCTCTGGATAAAAGCGTCAGCTAAATGTAATGTAATGTAATGTAATGGTGCGCCTCCGTCTTTTCTCCGAAATGTTTGGTGTGTGTGTGTGTGTGTTGTCAGTGGCGGAGTTAGTCACTCTGTGATCCGCTCCGTCACACATCGATTACAGCCTCAAGTCTTCTTGAGTATGATGAGCACACCTTTCTCTGGGTAGTTTCTTCTCTGCAGATCGTCTCAAGCTCCATCAGGTTGGACGGGGAGCGTTTTTGCACTCAAGGACATTCACAGACTTGTCCTGAAGCCACTCCTCTATTATCGTGGCTATGTGCTTAGGGTCGTTGTGTGTTGAAAGGTGGACCTTCGCCCCAGTCTGAGGTCCAGAGCGCTCTGGAGCAGGTTTTCATCAAGGATCTCCCTGTACATCGCTGCATTCATCTTTCCCTTGATCCTGACCTCCCAGTTCCTGCTGCTGAAGAACCTCCGAGTTCCTGCTGCTGAAGAACCTCCCAGTTCCTGCTGCTGAAGAACCTCCCAGTTCCTGCTGCTGAAGAACCTCCCAGTTCCTGCTGCTGAAGAACCTCCCAGTTCCTGCTGCTGAAAAACCTCCCAGTTCCTGCTGCTGAAGAACCTCCCACTTCCTGCTGCTGAAGAACCTCCCAGTTCCTGCTGCTGAAGAACCTCCCAGTTCCTGCTGCTGAAGAACCTCCCAGTTCCTGCTGCTGAAGAACCTCCCAGTTCCTGCTGCTGAAGAACCTCCAAGTTCCTGCTGCTCAAGAACCTCCCAGTTCCTGCTGCTGAAGAACCTCCCAGTTCCTGCTGCTGAAGAACCTCCCAGTTCCTGCTGCTGAAGAACCTCCCAGTTCCTGCTGCTGAAGAACCTCCCAGTTCCTGCTGCTGATGAACCTCCCAGTTCCTGCTGCTCAAGAACCTCCCAGTTCCTGCTGCTGAAGAACCTCCCAGTTCCTGCTGCTGAAGAACCTCCCAGTTGCTGCTGCTGAAGAACCTCCCACTTCCTGCTGCTGAAGAACCTCCCAGTTCCTGCTGCTGAAGAACCTCCCAGTTCCTGCTGCTGAAGAACCTCCCAGTTCCTGCTGCTGAAGAACCTCCCAGTTCCTGCTGCTGAAGAACCTTCCAGTTCCTGCTGCTGAAGAACCTCCCACAGCATGATGCTGAAGAACCTCCCACTTCCTGCTGCTGAAGAACCTCCCAGTTCCTGCTGCTGAAGAACCTCCCAGTTCCTGCTGCTGAAGAACCTCCCAGTTCCTGCTGCTGAAGAACCTCCCACAGCATGCTGCTGCCTCCACCATGCTTCACTGGAGGGATGCTGCTGGCCAGGTGATGAGCGGGGCCTTGCTCCTCGGGGGCTTTCGTGGGCCTCTTGCTGAGGAGTGGCTTCCTTCTGGCCACCCTTCATGAAAAGCATGATTGGTGGAGTGCTGCAGAGATGGTTGTCCTTCTAGAAGGTTCTCCCATCTCCACAGAGGAACACTGGAGCTCTGTCAGGGACCACCAGGTTCTTGCTCACCTCTCTGACTGAGGTCCTTCTCCCCGGTGCTCAGGTTGGTTTGGGCGGCCAGCTTTAGGAAGAGCCGTGGTGGTTTCAAACGATGGAGACCACTGTGCTCCTTGGGACCTTCAACGCTGCAGACGTCTTTCTGTACCTTCCCCAGACCTGTGCCTCGATCCTGTCTCTGAGCTCGACAGACAATTCCTTGGACCTCATGACTTGGTTTGTGCTGTGATATGCACTGTCAACTGTGGGACCTCATATAGACAGGTGTGTTCCTTTCCAAGTCATGTCCAATCAATTGCATTTACTACAGGTGGACTCCAGTCAGGTTATGGAAACATCTGGAGGATGATCAGTGGAAACGGGATGCACTAGAGCTCCATTTTCAGTGTCATAAGAAAAGGTGTGAGTACTTATGTGCCTGTGATATTGCATTTGATTATTTTCAAGACATTGGCAAAGAAATCTGCCAAAACGTTTTTCACTTTGTCATTATGGATTATTGTTTGTGGAATGTTGAGGAAAAAAATAATTTAATCCATTTTGAATCAGCTGGTCTGGGACCAGAGCTCCAGATAGAGAACCAAAGGGGAAGAGTTGGGGTTACCTAACAGCTAGCAGCTAACAGCTAACAGCTAACAGCTAACATCTAAATGCTAACAGCTAGCAGCTAACAGCTAGCAGCTGTCAATTGTCTCTCTCTTGTCTGTCTCTCTCCTGTCTGTCTCTCTCCTGTCTGTCTCTCACCTATCTGTCTCCCACCTGTCTCTCTCTCACCTGTCTGTCTCTCTCCTGTCTGTCTCTCACCTGTCTGTCTCTCTCCTGTCTGTCTCTCACCTGTCTGTCTCTCACCTGTCTGTCTCTCACCTGTCTCTCTCTCACCTGTCTGTCTCTCTCCTGTCTGTCTCTCACCTGTCTCTCTCTCTCCTGTCTGTCTCACACCTGTCTTTCTCTCACCTGTCTGTCTCTCAGTGGGACCTGGTCTGTGGTCTCCGGCCTCTCAAACAGATGATCCAGACCATCTATATGGGGGGAGTTCTGACAGGAGCCATTGTGTACGGAGGGCTGTCAGACAGGTACAAACACACACACACACACACACACACACACACACACACACACACACACACACACACACACACACACACACACACACACACACACACACACACACACACACACACACACACACACACACACACACACACACACACACACACACACACACACTGTATATATATATACACTGAACAAAGATATAAACGCAACACTTTTGTTTTTGCTCCCATTCTTCATGAGATGAACTCAAAGATCTAAAACATTTTCTATAAACACAAAATAACCATTTCTCTCAAATATTGTTCAAAAAGCTGAAACAATGTGTGACAGTGAGCACTTCTCCTTTGCCGAGAGAATCCATCCCACCTCACAGGCGTTGCATATCAAGATGCTGATTAGACAGCATGGTTATTGCACAGGTGTGCCTTAGGCTGGCCACAATAAAAGGCCACTCTGAAACGTGCAGTTTTGCTTTATTGGGGGGGTCTGGGGGGGTCCGAAAACCAGTCAGTATTTGGTGTGAGGGGTAGGGGTAGGGGTAGGGTTACGTTGGGGAAGAGCTCCGGAGGAGCCCTGCGTGGTGCACTGGCTCTCGGTAGATAGGTGTTTAAAAAACATTAAAAACCTCCGTAAACATAAACCTTATAAAAACCCTTTTAAAAGCATCATAAAAGCTCCTTGAGGACAAGACCAAATATAAATAATTAAAACATTCTCCCCAGTAATATGAATTTAAAAAGTAAAGGGAGTGTTAAAATTAACTAATAATAATAAAATAATAAAGGAAGGCACACCGGGTTAGTAAAATCGTATATAATGAACTGGATGTCACTGAAAAGCAGAAACCATTAAAATCAAGGTCGGGAAGTTTAAAAGACTCCAAAGGGTAGCCGTTTTTTATTAAAAGGGTGGCAGGGAGGTGAAGAGTTCCTCCTTGCGGGCGGTTTCCCGGCCTCCAGGTAATAAAATAATTTAAAATAAATATAAATAAACAAATAAAAGCGTCCCTCCTCATGTGGCTTTGATAATTTTCAGATAAAAACATACACATAAATACATTTAAAATTATAAAACATGTAAGAAGTAATAAAAACATAAATATGAACACCATTAAATAAATAAGATAGTGCTGAAAACATGCGATAAAAATGTAGCACACCAATAAAAAAAGTCCAGATGAGGAGGATCTATAAATAATTAATAAATAAATAAATATAAGTGCTAAAATATGTGGAGGGCGGATTACAGCAGGCTGACACCCCCGCAGAGAAGGGAACCCAAATCACCCACCTGCAGGGGAGAGACCCGGGGGGAGAGGAGATCACACAGGTTAAAACATGTTAAGTGGTGGGAGGCGGACCCATCAATAGTAGGGTTAGGGTTAGGGTAATGTTGTGAATCGAGTGGCCTGTGTTCGTCGTCCATTACTAACGCCTGCCCATACCATAACCCCACCACCACCATGGGCCACTCGATTCACAACATTACCCTACCCCTAACCCTAACCCTACCCCTACCCCTACCCCTACCCCTCACACCAGATACTGACTGGTTTTCGGACCCCCCCAGACCCCCCAATAAAGCAAAACTGCACGTTTCAGAGTGGCCTTTTATTGTGGCCAGCCTAAGGCACACCTGTGCAATAACCATGCTGTCTAATCGGCATCTTGATATGCCACACCTGGGAGGTGGGATGGATTATCTCGGCAAAGGAGAAGTGCTCACTAGCACAGATTGTTTCAGCTTTTTGAACAATATTTGAGAGAAATTGTTATTTTGTGTTTATAGAAAATGTTTTAGATCTTTGAGTTCATCTCATGAAACATGGGAGCAAAAACAAAAGTGTTGCGTTTATATTTTTGTTCAGTGTATATGCACACACGAGCTGTGAGCAGCAGCCAATCAGAATGTGTCCTCAGGTATGGGAGGCGGTCTGTGCTGATCTGGTCCTACCTGCAGCTGGGGGTCCTGGGGTGCAGCTCGGCTTTCCTTCCCTCGTACTCCACCTACTGCGCCGTCAGGTTCCTGAGCGGCATGGCTGTCTCTGGAGTCATTCTGAACGGAGTCTCTCTGAGTACTGTCTGTCTGTCTGTCTGTCTGTCTGTCTCTCTGTCTGTCTGTCTGTCTGTCTGTCTGTCTGTCTGTCTGTCTGTCTGTCTGTCTCTCTGTCTGTATCTCTCTCTGTCTGTCTCTCTGTCTGTCTGTCTGTCTGTCTGTCTGTCTGTCTGTCTGTCTGTCTGTCTGTCTGTCTGTCTGTCTGTCTGTCTGTCTCTCTGTCTGTCTGTCTGTCTGTCTGTCTGTCTGTCTGTCTGTCTCTCTGTCTGTCTGTCTGTCTGTCTGTCTCTCTGTCTGTCTGTCTGTCTGCTACCTGTCTCTCTGTCTGTCTCTCTGTCTGTCTGTCTGTCTGTCTGTCTGTCTGTCTGTCTGTCTGTCTGTCTGTCTGTCTGTCTGTCTGCTACCTGTCTCTCTGTCTGTCTCTCTGTCTGTCTGTCTGTCTGCTACATGTCTGTCTGTCTGTCTCTCTGTCTGTCTGTCTGTCTGTCTGTCTGCTACCTGTCTGTCTGTCTGTCTGTCTGTCTGTCTGTCTGTTTGTCTCTAACCACCTGTCTCTCTAACTACCTGTCTCTCTCTAACCACCTGTCTGTCTCTCTAACCACCTGTCTCTCTCTAACCACCTGTCTCTCTAACCACCTGTCTGTCTCTCTAACTACCTGTCTCTCTAACCACCTGTCTGTCTCTAACTACCTGTCTCTCTAACCACCTGTCTGTCTCTAATTACCTGTCTCTCTAACCACCTGTTTGTCTCTCTAACTACCTGTCTCTCTAACTACCTGTCTCTCTAACTACCTGTCTCTCTAACTACCTGTTTCTCTAACTACCTGTCTCTCTAACTACCTGTTTCTCTAACTACCTGTCTCTCTAACTACCTGTCTGTCTGCAGAGGTGGAGTGGATCCCCACCAAACAGAGGACTCTGGTTGGAACTCTCACTTCCTTCTTCTTCACCTTTGGTCAGATGATCCTGGCGGGGCTTGCCTATTGGCTGAGAGACTGGAGGAAACTTCAGCTGGTGGTGTGTCTGCCCCAGTTCCTGTTCTTCTCCTACTCCTGGTCAGTGCCTTTCAAAATAAAAGCCTCTGCCCCAGTTCCTGTTCTTCACCTATGCCTGGTCAGTGCCTATCACAATAAAAGCCTCTGCCCCAGTTCCTGTTCTTCTCCTAAGCCTGGTTAGTGCCTTTCAAAATAAAAGCCTCTGCCCCAGTTCCTGTTCTTCTCCTACACCTGGTCAGTGCCTTTCAAAATAATAGCCTCTGCCCCAGTTCCTGTTCTTCTCCTAAGCCTGGTTAGTGCCTTTCAAAATAAAAGCCTCTGCCCCAGTTCCTGTTCTTCTCCTACACCTGGTCAGTGCCTTTCAAAATAAAAGCCTCTGCCCCAGTTCCAGTTTTTCTCTTACTCCTGGTCAGTGCCTTTCAAAATAAAAGCCTCTGCCCCAGTTCCTGTTCTTCTTCTACAGCTGACCAGTGCCTATCACAATAAAAGCCTCTGCCCCAGTTCCCGTTCTTCTCCTAAGCCTGGTTAGTGCCTTTCAAAATAAAAGCCTCTGCCCCAGTTCCTGTTCTTCTCCTACACCTGGTCAGTGCCTTTCAAAATAATAGCCTCTGCCCCAGTTCCTGTTCTTCTCCTAAGCCTGGTTAGTGCCTTTCAAAATAAAAGCCTCTGCCCCAGTTCCTGTTCTTCTCCTACACCTGGTCAGTGCCTTTCAAAATAAAAGCCTCTGCCCCAGTTCCAGTTTTTCTCTTACTCCTGGTCAGTGCCTTTCAAAATAAAAGCCTCTTCCCCAGTTCCTGTTCTTCTTCTACAGCTGACCAGTGCCTATCACAATAAAAGCCTCTGCCCCAGTTCCTGTTCTTCTCCTAAGCCTGGTTAGTGCCTTTCAAAATAAAAGCATCAGGTGGTTCTGCTCTCTGATTGTTTAGGTGGTTCTGCTCTCTTATTGGTCAGGTGGTTCTGCTCTCTGATTGGTCAGGTACCTCTGCTCTCTGATTGGTCAGGTGGTTCTCGGAGTCGGCCCGCTGGTTGGTTCTGAATCGTCGTTCTGAAGACGCTCTGAAGTCTCTGCACCGAGTCGCTCGAGTCAACGGGAAGAAAGACATCGAGGACACGTTAACGCTGGAGGTAAGCTGTCAACTGTCTGTCATACACTTAGAGATGTCTGCTGTCCAATGAGAAGATGAGCTCGGCACCGTGTGACCTGTGATGTCCAATGAGATGCTGAGCTCAGCACCGTGTGACCTGTGATGTCCAATGAGACGCTGAGCTCAGCACCGTGTGACCTGTGATGTCCAATGAGACGCAGCACCGTGTGACCTGTGATGTCCAATGAGAAGCTGAGCTCAGCACCGTGTGAGCCGTGATGTCCAATGAGACGCTGAGCTCGGTACCGTGTGACCTGTGATGTCCAATGAGATGCTGAGCTCGGCACCGTGTGACCTGTGATGTCCAATGAGACGCTGAGCTCGGCACCGTGTGACCTGTGATGTCCAATGAGACGCTGAGCTCAGCACCGTGTGACCCGCAGGTGCTGCACTCCCACATGAAGAAGGAGATAGACTCGAGCCGCTCGACCTTCACGGCGTACGACCTTCTGAGGACGAGACAAATGAGACGCATCTCCATCTGCCTGCTGGTCGTCTGGTGGGCGTTCAATAAACCTTTATTAACATAAATCATTAACACATCCACATCTTCATTAACACACACACACACCCTCATTAACACACACACGCCCCCATTAACACACACACACCCTCATTAACACACACACCTGCATTAACACACACACACCTTCATTAACACACACACACCTTCATTAACACACACATACCTTCATTAACCAACACACTCTCACTCCCTAAGCGTCCAATAGCGACGTTTGGTCAGTGTCCGTGGCGTCCAGTTGTGACGCTCCTCGGCTCCTTCAGCGTCATAAAGGGACGCAAAGAGCTTTCAACTGATTGCAACGTATTCCCATCTGCGGCGGGATTTGACGCTCATGGAAGCACGGCATCCGTTTGTGTCGGCTGCCCTTAAAGGTAATGTGAGCGTCCATTCCCAGGAGTAAAGGATGGCAGAAGACACTACACTACCCAGAATCCCCAGCTACAGATGTAGCGCTTCGTTTCAGACGCCTACCCGGGCGGGTCCGTGATCGGCACGGGGTGGGCCCCTGCTGAAAAGGAAAAACCCCCCGCAGGACTTGAAACGCCCGCTTGATAAATACATTTAATTATAATGAAACCAGCAGCAATGGATCATGGATCCACCAGGGGGAGCCGTGAAAAGCTGCCACACTGGAACTCATGTGAAATAAACAGCTGATCTACAGGGATCTGATATAGCGGATATTTGTTAAGATCCATATATGTCACAGATAGGATCACATTCTGTGCTTAAGTAAGAGACATGTCATCATTTACTAAACATCACCATGTTTTTATTTAACAAAATAATGTTTAATTCACGTTGGCGTAAGTACAAAACCATCGCTATGTTTTTAGATCAGGAAATGCATCCAGGGTCAAACAAACGATGTTCGATCGTGATCCTCGCGATCATTTAATGTATCATATGTTCGCGAGTTGAAATGAATGCACTCAATTTAATCCACGTGAGTTTACAACAACGACAATAATCGCTTTGTTTTTATATCACATCCGACGCAGCAGCTCTCTACCGATCATCCTAATCCCACGGGCAAACAATAATATGTACAGTGTTCATAGTTTACTGTATTATTAGTGTCTAATATTACTGCTATAATAATCACACTGAGTTGTTGAAATCAGACCGTCGTTTTTTTTAAATGCTCTGAATGAAACGGCAGCTCTCAGGTGATCAGCTGTGTGTTTACACAATAAAATATGCATAGTAATTTAATACCTTCCAACACACATTGTAAGAACAGTTCTGTTTCATATGAGTGTTGAGAGCCGTATCCACAAATCTACTAATTTTGCCCTCAGTGCACCAGATTGATGCATTTAACTTCAATTTAAATAAAAACATCTTCTGTTGTAACAACAATAACATTATAAATAGTAACATAGCATGGTATTGCACATTTACTGTAGCTTTGAGTGTTACTGGCCTGAGATTTTTTTATTACATGAATGAAGGTGACTGAGGCTTTTTAATATAGACTTTTCAGTGTCCCACATTTTGCACAGAACTGTCCCACATTAGGAAAACAGATTGTCTGAGACAACTTGGCACTAAGAGTACTAATATGTCTACCATTTCTTGTATGAGTTTAATATCTGCATGTTCTCGTTTGGTTTGATTAGGACACATCCTGGGGATTTCAGAATGTTACTGGATTTTGATTTATTGTATCGGCTTCATGTCGCAATATATTACCGAAGTCTGAAATGCAAAAATGTTCCACATTAGGGCAATTCACCCTGCATTTAATCATTTTGTTTATTTTTAACGAAATAAATGTGGTTTAATCCATCATGAAATTAATGTAGGCTATTTACTTAGTACATATCTGACATTAACGATTAACACACTGTTCATACTGCTCACAGGCTGATATCTAGTGTATTCATACCCCACTGTTTATTCATCATTCAATTCATTATATATTTTATTCTGTAGATTGTGAACATTACTTTTCACTTTACTGCTTGTTGCACCTGGTTAGAAGCTAAACTGCATTTCGTTGTCTCAGTACCTGTAATCTGTGCAATAACAATAAAGTTGAATCTAATCTTGAGCAGGAACTAATGTAGGCTATTTACTTAGTAGGCCTACATATCTGACATGAACGATTAAACACGTTTGTGCATTCTTTATGAATGCAAACCGAGTCATTTCGTTTATTTTTAACGAAATAAATGTGATTTAATCCACATAATTTACTGTGTTAATTGTTTACTTAGTATTGTTTAACTTGAATGTTCTTCACTTTTTAAATGCCTCTGTGATGTGCTGCTACCCATTTCCCCTCGGGGACTAATAAACGAATACTATGACATTAACGATTAAACACATTTGTGCATTCTTTATGAATGCAAACCGAGTCAAGCCGACTCTAATAAACGAATACTATATATTGAACGTCTATTGAATGGCCTTTGTATGTATACAGTACAGTATAGCCCAACCATTTACACCTTCCTTTTTTCCCGTCAAGAGTTTGAATTGGAGAAAGGTAATCGATGGTGCTTTTATAGCCTATTGCATAATAACTGTGTGATTTATATTGCTTTTCAAATGCATATGGCCACCCATTTACACGGCTCTTCCCGTCAAGAATATGAATAGAACTTAGTTAGATCACTTTACATTTCTGCGAATGAATTTTTAATCACACACGTCTCCCCATCCCGAAAATAAAAAGAGGAAACAATTTTCAAGTTCAGTTTTCACCATTTTATTTAAAATAACTGACAGTAACAGACACATGCTGTAGGCCTATCTGCTGCGGAAACCAGGACGAGCGATTTCGGGATCTGTTTTTCTGGGGTTCCTCAGTCTCTCGTTTACCCGGCTCCTGATCTTATGCCACTGGTCAATGTTCAGATTTGGGAACCGATTGGAAACATAAGACTCAATCTGTTGCTTCACATTGAGGGGAAGAGGCATTTTCCCATTGGTCCCAGTCCAGTTGGTTATTTTCACCATTCTCCCATATGTTACAAATGGCGTTATGGCCATGAACATATTAGCAGCATAGATCTCAGGGCGATGCTGTCCCTTAAAAAAGCTGTCCTGGTAAAAACTTTCCTCTCGTTCTGAGGAAACAGCCCTGGTGGGTTCATCAGGAGTGACCGCCGATACTGAGACAACGAAATGCAGTTTAGCTTCTAACCAGGAGCAACAAGCAGTAAAGTGAAAAGTAATGTTCACAATCTACAGAATAAAATATATAATTAATTGAATGATGAATAAACAGTGAGGGGTATGAATACACTAGATATCAGCCTGTGAGCAGTATGAACAGTGTGTATGAATATGCTAAGATATATAAACGGTAGGACCATACCGTTCTCCAGCCCCAACCCCCCCATGTTTCATATGTATGTTGGGGACCCTTTGTTTAAAACTAATTGGCCATCGGAATGTGTGGAGTCACATTCCACAGCTCTCCCCCCTCCTGTGATCCCCCGCACACAGAGAGAGAGGGAGATCGCTCTTCTGGAGTGAAGAGAGCTGAAATATTGATATTGCAAGTTAGAAACGTAAAATGCATTTTGACAGACACTTGGGGGAAATATGCTGCATTTTGAATGTCCGATAGTCCACCATTAACACCTTAGTCCGTCTCGTCACATCAACGAAAACTAAATATACATGACATACTTTGATTTAGTAGATTTCGCATGAGAGCAAAAGGAGAATATCCGTGTGTAAGAGTGAAAATGTATGTATGTAAAATGAGAATATATGTGTGTAAGAGTGAAAATATGCTGCATTTTGAATGTCCGATTTTCCACCGGAAATATCAAACATTTAATAAAAGTGAAAAACAATGAACAAGACTTAACGTATTCATCATAATTAATTATATTTATTTCGTTTGGATGTAGGTGATCTTCTACTATATGAACATTTTGGACCCAAAATCACAACATATATGTAAAAACAGATTTTGAAAATGATTTTATTTTTCACAACACAAACATACACAACGAAACCATTTAAAAGCTGGAAATATATACATGGGATGTGACTATGATAATGTGAAAGTTTGATTGAGGTAGCATGGGATTTCATTCTGATAAGGCAAAAGTGTTATTATAAATATAATACAAATATATATATATATACACATTATGTACAAAAATCTGTTTTTTCTGTCTTTATCTGTGCCACGCTTCAAAGCGGTTTCTGTCAACTACGACACAGAGGGCAACATCACAGATTCCTCCTCCTCCATGTCAAAAAACAAGCTTAAAGCTTGACTCAAGTTCAGAGTTCTCTTCATCATAGTTGAGTCTTCAAAACTCTAAATATATCTAACTATATCTACATTTTCAATGTTTGTTTGTCACTTTACTTCAATCGCAGTCTCCCGCAGCCTCTCTTCGTCTCCCGCAGCCTGTCTTCGTATATCTTCGTCTCTCTCCATTTCCCGCCGTCTCTCTTCGGTTCCCGCCGTTCCTCTTCGTCTCTTTTCGTCTCGTTTCGTATCACTCCGTTTACCTGATTACCTCACCCCTTCCTGGTAAATACATCCTGTTGAGCAGAATCTACAGTTTCCAGTATTTTCGGTTTCGTAAAATGATAAAATACGGCGAAAATATTAAAATATGTGCTTCCATTATTCATACTTCTGAAATATATCTGTATTAACTTTATATCATCGTATGTCCGTGTTTATTGGGTATTTTTGCATGAAACAAAGACTGGCATATAGTTTCGAGTCAGTACTTTCGACAGAAATACACATATACATCCTGTTGAGCAGGATCTACAGTTTCCAGTATTTTCCGTTTCGTAAAATGATCAAATATGGCGAAGATATTCAAATATGTGCTTCCATATTTCATACTTTTGAAATGTATTAACTTTATATCACCGTATCTCCGTGTTTACTGGGTCTTTTTGCATGAATCAAAGACTGGGATATACAGTAGTTTCAAGCCAGCACTTTCGACAGAAACACACGGCAATGTTGTCCGGACTGTTGTTTTTATGCGGCACCGGCTTGAACAGGTCATGTGATCTGATCACCCCGGCGTGACGGTCGACTCCAAAGGGTTAATATTAAATACATATAAGTATTTTTACAACTTGTATTTAGAAATACTCTGTTGTAATTATTGATGCATACATGTGTTCATCCATTTAATGTGGCATCTGCTATAATGGGGTTAATGTATGATATTACTTAATAATACAATACATTATAATATATGATATGATAATTACATTTTAGTTTTATTCATTTCTTATTTCATAGTTTCTCATTATTATTATTATTTTTTATCGCTCATCTTATTTTTGATTTTATTAATCTGTGTGAATCTGTGCTGTCCTGTTTTTCACTCTCACCCTGTTGCTGTTTGAACTACTGAATTTCCCCACGGGATTAATAAAGGTCCATCTTATCTTATCTTAATGTATAAGTTGATTTACTTCAATCTACTGTACAATATTACAGGAAATATACTGCATAAAGCAAACTATATACTTTATTTGATCTAAAATATTGATGTTTCTACAACACCCATTGTGTATTTTGTGAATGAAGCGCCATCTCATGGTTAAATCCTGTAATTGAACAAATGGGGAAATTGGGCAACACCCTCTAGCAATTTGGCAACACCCCCAGCCACTGGCATCCGCTGGGCTTTTGACTGGGACACACCCTTTTGAGTCTGATCTGGAGTGCTACATCTGTATCGTTTGGACTACACCATGTGCTCTGTTTGACAAACCCCGTGATAGTCCTCAAGCTCTGTGATTGGAGAGTGTGCTCCGAGGGTTAAGCCGCTTCTCGAACATCACTTGAAATGGGATGGAACCATGGCAGACTGTCCAAAACTGGATTTGAACGGGTCCACCGCGTCCCCCCTCCCCCACCCCGTCCCCAGAACTACACATGCTGGCTATTCTGTTTCGCAACATGTTCTCTATGGCACGTCTCTACTGGGAGTTGTAGTTTTAAAAGACGTTTTCGTATTTCCCATAATAAGAAGTTGTCAGTATTAAACTGTGTGCATCCCTGGAGGTTTAGGGGACAGGAAACACTCACATTTAAAACATATAATTAATAAATGGGTGAACATTGCTGGTGCCCATAATGGGCAGTATTAATATATATACCCACATGCCAGCTAAGGTCAGAAGAGCTTTATTTAACAGCTGGTCTTATGTGTGTGACCCCTGTGATAACATTACATTACATTCCATTAATTGATAAGCCTGAAACATGCACTTGTCAAGGTTCAGAGGCACATTGTGCAAATATGGCAGTAGCCATCGATCAGCTTAAGATAAGATATACTTTATTGATCCCAAGTTGGAACATTTGCGTTACATCAGCATGTGTAACAGTTAAATATGCAGTGGTGTTTATTTGAAAATCATTTAGTATAATCACACAAATTCTGTGTTTTATATTCAACAATTCTGTGTTCTTTATTTATTGATTGTTCAATACCTGACAAGGCCGGAGATGAAATATCTACATACATCTTATAAGAGCATAATACATTATGTATAATATCAGTTAAAATAAGTGCTTCAACATAGCTAACATTGCTGGAGGTATGCACACATACTGATAGATGTCTTGTAATGCACTATTGAGGAGCCTGCAACCCAAGTTTTTCATTCAGTGCAGAACTACACCACAGTTGTGTAGGCCTACACCATTAAACAGTTACACAACATAACAGAAATAATATCGATAGCAGCGTCCCTAGCAACCACCTTGGTAACAATGAAAACGTCGCGATTTCCTGAGGTAATTTTCATAATAACTAGCAAACTAAAAATCACGTGCATCCACTGCACACATAATCTGAAATAACAACTAATATTTCTCGCATCAAATGACATCAAAACGCATTTTACTTTAAAATAGGCATTTTCCACGAGAATAAAACGAAGTTCGGCCATGTTTTCTTTTTCTGCAGGGAGAAATGTGAAGATCACGTGACATAGACGCCAGCCATCGGAATGAATGGTGAAAAAAACGGGGTTTGTCAAACAGAGCACATGGTGTAGGCCAAACGATAGCTGGGTATTCTGGGTAGTGTAGTGTCTTCTGCCATCCTTTACTCAGAAAACATATTTCGAAGGGGAAAAATACAAAAGCATTGCACACAATTTAAACCAATCAATGTTGTGTAACTAACAAGGATACTCTGGTGTTAGTCGATGAGTAGTGCAGATATCACTGTGACATCAATCGACAGTAAGAGGAGTACTTACTTCCGGGTGTACAATTCTCTGTTATCCAATGGGAATGGACGCTCACATTGCCTTTAAGGGCAGCCGGCATAAACGAATGCCGTGCTTCCATGAGCGTCAAATCCCGCCGCAGATGGGAATACATTGCAATCAGTTGAAAGCTATTTGCGTCCCTTTATGACGCTGAAGGAGCCTAGGAGCGTCACAACTGGACGCCACGGACACTGACCAAACGTCGCTATTGGACGCTTAGGGAGTGAGAGTGTGTTGCATTAACACATACACACCCTCATTAACACACACACACACCCTCTTTAATACATACACACCTGTAACACATACACACCTTCATTAACACATACACACCTGTAACACACACACCTGTAACACACACACCTGTAACACACACACACACACACACACACACACACACACACACACACACACACACACACACACACACACACACACACACACACATACACACACACACACACACACACACACACACACACACACACACACACACACCTGTAACACACTTCATTGTTCTGCTACCAGCTGACAGAGTAGAGAAACAATATGAAGCTTATGTTTTTCAAACTGAAAACCCAGATACACATGTCAGATAGCAGCAGTGTGTTTACATAGATTATATTTCTACATGATATATTTCTACATGATATATTTCTACATGATATATTTCACATGATGTATTTCACATGATGTATTTCACATGATGTATTTATAGCTATATATCCATGTACATATAGTTATGCCCGTCTGACAGTGATGTCATCCTGCAGGTTTGCCACCAGCTTTGCGTATTATGGTCTGGCGATGGACCTGCAGAAGTTTGGGGTGAGTCACATGATTAGCACTGATGCTACATGTAAGCTAACAGCAGCTAAGCTAACACTTCCTGTTGCTCTCTGAATGTTTTCACTAACAGAGACATACGATCAACTGACATCAGAAAGAACAAACATGCCTCCTCCTGTCTCACCTGTTCCTGTCCAACCTGTCTCCATCCCACCTGTCTCGCCTGCCTCCATCACACCTGTCCAACCTGTCTCCATCCCACCTGTCTCACCTGTTCCTGTCTCACCTGTCTTCCTGTCTCACCTGTCTCTGTACCACCTGTTCCTGTCCCACCTGTCTCACCTGCCTCCATCACACCTGTCTCACCTGTCTCCATCCCATCTGTCTCACATGCCTCCATCACACCTGTCCAACCTGTCTCCATCCCACCTGTCTCACCTGTCTTCCTGTCTCACCTGTCTCTGTACCACCTGTTCCTGTCCCACCTGTCTCACCTGCCTCCATCACACCTGTCTCACCTGTCTCCATCCCATCTGTCTCACATGCCTCCATCAAACCTGTCCAACCTGTCTCCATCCCACCTGTCTCACCTGTCTCCATCGCACCTGTCTCACCTGTCTCCATCCCACCTGTCTCATCTGTTCCTGTCTCACCTGTCCTCCTGTCTAACCTGTCTCTGTACCACCTGTTGCTGTTCCACCTGTCTCCATCCCACCTGTCTCACCTGTTCCTGTTTCATCTGTCCTCCTGTCTCACCTGTCTCTGTACCACCTGTTCCTGTCCCACCTGCCTCCATCCCACCTGTCTCCATCGCACCTGTCCTACCTGTCTCCATCACACCTGTCTCACCTGTCCAGGTGAGTATCTACCAGATCCAGCTGATCTTCGGGGCTGTGGATTTTCCCGCTAAGCTGGTGGCTCTGGGAATGCTCAGTTACCTGGGGAGACGCGTCTCTCAGGCCACCTGCCTGTTCGTCTCCGCCCTCATCATCTTCGCCAACATCCTGGTCCCTGCAGGTAACACACACACACACACACACACACACACACACACACACACACACACACACACACACACACACACACACACACACACACACACACACACACACACACACACACACACACACACACACACACACACACACACACAGTGTGTACTGAGGTGTGAGAGACAGGTGTACTCCCCCCACAGACATGCAGACGGTTCGCACCACGCTGGCCTGTCTGGGTAAAGGCTTCACCTCGGCCTCCTTCACCACCGTGTACCTATACACAGGTGAGCTGTACCCTACCGTGCTCAGGTGAGCCCCTGTACATATATAAATACATATATACAGTATCAACCCAGTCTCACGTCATTTCGTGTTATAGTCACAACATTTAATCTATTGATTCGTGTTCACCAACACCATTTTCCCCTTTTTTTTGTGTCACACAGAACGATTTTAAAAGCAATGTATTTCTATTGGTAGTGTGTTTCGTGCCTGCGTCTTTTTGTCCGGTCGGGTCGTGGAAGACCGGAAGCTGTGGGGTTCATAAAAACATGTTCTCACTCAATATCAAACCACGATTATTGTTTTTATTTTAAATCGTATAATGTCTGGCTTTTTTTGCCGTCCGTGAGGAAAATAAATGTCTCAGAGCCTCAGAATACTGACATCTGTATTTTTTAAATCTTTTTTTGCTTCTAATTTGTTATTCTTTTCTAAATAACACACTTTTATGTTCTCACCAATAACACACAATTATCCTTGCTTTTATTTATTTGTTTAATTCCATAATCTCTGGCTTTTTTGGTGCCCGTCAGGAACTGAATTTCAAAATAAAGTAACAGGAAACAGACGTAGGCCTATAAGGGACATTTCGAGCATCTTTGCGATACACAGCCACTGAACTGATTACCCAAGATCCTCAGCCTTGGTTTAAGCTCGCTGATTGGATGTTTTAGCCGCAATGCATGTAGGGATATGGTGTTCATGCCATTTAAAAAAAAGAAAAGAATACTTTATTCCGAGTGTGCTTGCTTTTCTCTTTGAAAGTCATCACATAACGGCATTGTAATACACGGTACGGCTGCATTAAATATTACATATCTGCCGTAGTTCTCTATTTATAGAGCCCTGATGAGAAGACTTCCAGACAAACAGGAGGAACTGCCGCAGAAACTGAATATGTGACGTGGATAATAAATATATCAATAATTAAACAACATCTTCACTTTCTCTTCACACAATACGTCTCCTTGCAGTATCAACACTAATTCGGCTCACTTTTACATTTGATCCAATGGTAGATAACGGTGCACAGCTGATAGAAAGGGACTTGTAGTTTTTAAAGATATTACTGATTTTCTTTGAATGTAAGAATGTAAATACTGAGTCTGAAATAGTATAGCAATACGCTGTAAAATTATGTGAAAGCATGAATACAACTACACATCTTCAGATGTTGTACATACATAAGTGTCCTACTATAATAATACAAAGTTATTATGGCTGTGTGTACCTTGTGTGCACCGCCTAGTGGTTAAAGCACGTTATTGAATTATTGTTTTTATGTGTTATATTTGATTAAGAAAATATTAAGAGTACATACTTTCATAGGGGGAAAGTAGAAGGTAAATTATAGAAATATAGAATATAAAAAATCAAGAAGATACTGTAAGTGATCTCTACAATAATACAGTTTAGTGCAGGATGTACAAATATATTATTAGGAGGAGGTGCAAAACGAATTAACCTGTTAAGCCCTGAGCCTGTTTTTCAGGTCTCAGGCTCGAAAATGACATTCCCAGAACAAATGACCATATCTTCTAAAAGGGTTAAATTAATAATCTTGTTTCTCAAAGTAATGATAAACCTGTGAGTTGGATGCAGAAGAGTCAGAATTAATATAGATGTTTTTTATTTTAAAGAAAATTCAGATTGAAAACAGTAAAAAAACTGTAAATTATAGTGTCCGTCCAAAGACTATTTTTTTATTTACAGTGCAAACTAACCTTGGATGATGGTAAGGTAGACTTAAAGCTTTGGGAATCCAAAGAACAACATATAATAAGTACCCTGTATCAAGATTGATGCAAAACAAGTGACCTTTGACCTTTTTAGAGAGGTTTAGCACAAAAAACTCCACCTCTGAGGTGATTTAGGTGGAAATGGGGGTTTTACCGTTTCTCTGGAACCCATTGGTCGATTTTGGTGATTGACATCTCTTTCTGACTGTTAGAGCCAATAGAATCGGAGGGGAATCTCCCCACTCACACACATACTAAAACACAAAAGTGGGGGCTTCGCGCACACAGTTTTGCACCAGAGTGAAGCTGTCTCTTGGGCCCTTTCTTATTTATTTCTCTAACTCTCCTCCTCGACTCCCCTCCTTTATTCCTATCCTCAAGACTTAGTCCCGCCCACAGGAGATGTGAGCGGAGGAGCCGAGGAGGGGAGCCGAGGAGAGAGGAGGGGAAGCAGCAGGTGGTTAGAGAAAGGAGAACTCCTCTCCTCTGAGCGGTCATTTTAAAGAAACGTCCATTAATGATGACAGGAGGCAGCAGCCTCTGTCTGATGGACACATGTATTCAAGAGCACTTCTATATTTACTTTGATTCATTCACAGTGCGGTGTAATGAGACAATAACAGGCTACAGATGAGGGGACACACACACACACACACACACACACATATCAGGGTTTCCGCTAGGATTTTTTCTCGCCGGTCAAATGTCCGAACAGAATTTATTTTACCAGACACATTTGAAACTTACCGGTCATGTTTCAATAATAATAATAAGAATTGTGTAGCAGAGTTTCTGTTAGCAGGTAATTAACGGATTAGGACCGGATATGCTGATGTTTAAAACGCAGTTAATGGGAGTCATTTTTATATTGCTTCAGTTTATAATCGTAACAGATCGAAAAATTCAGATTCATTTTCAATAAATTATTCCGCAAACAACAAACAACATAATTATTACATTCAAAGAAACTACTTGCAATAGATGAAGTACATTATTCAAAAGTTTAAATTAACTTTGAATAACAACACGGGAGAAACGGATCCTCTCTTTTCCCCTCTCCCTCCCTCTCTCTCCTGACAGCCCGTCAGTTTCTCATGCGGCGCACTAAACAGTGGGCGGGCCTTCAGGTGATTATGCAGCAGTTGATCTGATCTCTCTCTCGCGTCCGGTTACACTTCACTCGCATTTATGTCCATATCGATCAGATCCAGCTCTCCTGATCGGCCTTTATAGAGAGCACAGATCAAACTATTAAGAATGAATATCGGCCGATAATGACCGACGGCTGATCGATCGGAGCATCGGACATTTTGACCGGCAGGTTTTGAATTTACCGGTTTTTATTCAATTTTACCAGCTAAAAACCTTGTAATTACCGGCTAACGGAAACCCTGACACATATATATTTATATAAATATATACAATTTCAGAATCAAACAGAGCACTCTCATAATAACGTAACACTATCAGAGACTGGATATACCCCCCCAAAAGGGCCCTCAAGTCCCATCTGTTTGCCAAGGCTTTCGGCCCCTAATCGATCTGTTGTTTTGTCTGTCTGACTTTTGTTTTGTTATGTTTGTTTTTTGCCCTACTACTTGTAAAGCGACCTTGGGTCCCTTGAAAGGCGCTATATAAATCAAAGCTATTATTATTATTATTATTAAACATTTATCTGCAGATCTCTATAAAGTATATTCAGTACTTGTGAAGTCAACTTGGAAAATCCTCACAGGAGATCAAGGGGTTAAAAGGTCGGGCTGATTGACGGAGTGGCAGCTGTCTGAAATCATTACCTAATTGCTAATCAGTGTTGCTGCACCTTTAAAAGCACCGCACCTGAAAGAAGGCAGTAATCAAAGCTGGAGAGGGACAAACTGAAGAGCGTGCGTCCGTCCGTCCGTCCGTCCGTCCAGCAGCAACGAACCAGCAGAAGAACCGTGGAAGAGAGATGTAGACTGATAAAAACGGTTTGCATGCTGCTAAAAATGTATATTTGCATTTTTAATGAGACTGCATAAGTTACAAACTTTTTAAAAACATAATTCATAAAAATACACTAAGAAAGTAAAAACAATATTCACAAGTGTTAAAAAGTATATGTAAAGCATGTATTTTTGCATTTATTATTTGATGTGCATTGTATTTACAGTAATTATCTTTTATTTTTCATTTAAGGTTTTTTACCTTACAACCTTACTATACTGCACAAAAATATAAACGCAACACTTTTGTTTTTGCTCCCATTCTTCATGAGATGAACTCAAAGATCTAAAACATTTTCTATAAACACAAAATAACCATTTCTCTCAAATATTGTTCACAAATCTGAAACAATGTGTGATAGTGAGCACTTCTCCTTTGCCGAGATAATCCATCCCACCTCACAGGTGTGGCATATCAAGATGCTGATTAGACAGCATGATTATTGCACAGGTGTGCCTTAGGCTGGCCACAATAAAAGGCCACTCTGAAACGTGCAGTTTTGCTTTATTGGGCGGGTCTGGGGGGGTCCGAAAACCAGTCAGTATCTGGTGTGAGGGGTAGGGGTAGGGGTAGGGTTAGGGTTAGGGTAATGTTGTGAATCGAGTGGCCTGTGTTTGTCGTCCATTACTAATGCCTGCCCATACCATAACCCCACCACCACCATGGGCATGGCACATCTGACGCGTCATCAGAGCCCGTTCATGGCGGGGTCAAATCGTGCCAGAAACATCACGAGACCGCTGCATGAATACACGGAGAGCATCGCGAGATCGCCACACACGAAGGAGTCTGGAAAACGTGGAGTGGATTACAGCCTACTCCGGCCCCTACAGAGACTCACCACATCTTCCAAAGCCAAAATAGAACTTCTGAATACACAATCCCTCAGTAATAAAGCATCCTTCATTCATGACCACATCACTGATGAGAAAATGGACTTCATGTGCCTCCCGGAAACCTGGCATCAGCCAGAGGTTTACTCCACCCTCAATGACGCTTGCCCTCCTGGCTACTTGGAGAAAGCCCGCGGCACTGGTCGTGGTGGAGGCCTAGCTGTCATCTACCGAAAGGAATTGGAACTGTCACTCCTGCCCCTGCCTGTATTGTCCTCTTTTGAATGCCTTGCATTTAAATGTAAACCCCCCTTTGCCCTGACAATACTTCTGATCTACCGGCCACCCAAACCCAACTCAGCTTTCATCCCAGAGATACAAGACCTTCTCACTACGCTATGCACAACCTCTGCCAATATTATCATACTTGGAGATTTTAATATTCACGTCGACTCCTCCTCCTGCCACTCTGCCACTGAGTTTCTGCTACTTCTGGACTTCCTCAATCTCAGACAGCATGTTAATGTCCCCACACACGGCAAGGGCCACACGCTCGACCTGGTCATCACAAACTCCGCCCCCATCAGCAATCTGCTAGTGTATGACTTGGGGGTGTCTGACCACAAGACCATCTCTATGGAGCTCTCTTTCCAGTCCCCACTCAGCATGCCCAAACGCCAAATCCACTTCAGGAACTTGAGGAACATCAACCCGGACACCATGACCCTGGACCTCCAGCATCTTTCTTCCGCCATTTTTTCATCAGTAAGTGAGTCAGTTGCATATTACAACAAGTCCCTTAAGAGTCTCCTTGATCGGCACGCCCCCCTCAAAACCAGGATGGTCACCTTCTCGCGCTCAGCCCCTTGGTACACCGGCGAACTGCGGAGAATCAAGACAGCTGGGCGTGTCCTTGAGCGGCGGCTCAAGGCCTCAGGACTGACTGTTCACCAGTTAGCCTATCATGAACACCAGAAGGCCTATGCACAGTCCCTCAGAGATGCATGGTCCCATTACTACTCCTCCCTCATCAACAACAGTACAGGAAACTCCAAGCAACTCTTCTCCACCATAAACCACCTCCTCAAAGTCCTCTACACTCCGACTCCAATGAGAAGCAGTGTGGCAACTTTGCCGCCTTCTTCACTAACAAAGTTGATACTATCCGCTCCCTCCTCTCTAGCCCCTCTGCACCTCCAGTTACAACTGCTGACCCACAGCCTGGGACAACCCAGCCTCTTCGCTGTTTCACGGACATCTCTCAGCGAGAGGTTGAGGGCATCGTTAGGAGGATGAAGCCCTCCACCTGTGTCCTGGACCCCCTTCCGTCAGCTCTTGTAAAATCGTACATCTGTACCATGAGCCCCATGATCACTAAGATAGTAAACCTCTCACTCCAGGCTGGCCATGTCCCCTCGGCCCTAAAAACCGCTGCCATCAAACCTCATCTCAAAAAACCTCATCTCAAAAAACCCTCCCTTGACCCGGGAGTGCTAGCTAACTACAGACTCATTTCCAACCTTCCTTATCAAAAGTGCTGGAAAAACTAGTTGCTGCTCAGCTCCAGGACCACCTAAACTCCAACAACTTATTTGAGAAGTTCCAGTCTGGTTTCCACTCAGGCCACAGCACAGAAACTGCCCTGGTCAGGGTCACCAATGACCTGCTGATGACGGCTGATGCTGGCTCTCCCTCTCCCCTCTCCTCATCCTCCTCGATCTCACTGCAGCTTTCGACACCGTCGATCACGGCATCCTCCTCCATCGTCTGCACTCCACCATGGGACTCTCTGACTCTCCCCTTGACCGGTTCAGATCATACCTCACCGGGAGAACAGAGTACGTCTCCTTGAGCGAGGCAGAGTCGGGTACCCACAACATCACCTGTGGTGTCCCTCAAGGATCAGTTCTCGGCCCCACCCTCTTCACACTCTACATGCTCCCTCTTGGCTCTATCATCAGCCGACATGGAGTATCATTCCATTGCTACGCTGATGACACCCAACTGTACCTCAGGATCAACCCTACCTCCTCTGCAGCCCTGCCTTCACCCACACTCACTGCCTGCCTGGAGGAGATACAGGCGTGGATGAAGCAAAACTTCCTGAAACTCAACAGCTCCAAGACCGAAGCCATTACAGTTGGCACCCCACACCAGGTTCGGTCATCCACCATCACCACCATCACCTTCTCCGGCCAGGACAATCCCCTCTACTCAGCAGTCACCAACCTGGGTGTGAAAATGGACGCCCATCTGACCTTTGAGCCCCACATTAAACAGCTGTGCAAGAACTCCTTTTATCACCTCAGGAACATCGTCAAACTCCGCCCCACACTCACTCTGTCTGATGCCGAAAAGCTGGTCCATGCCTTTGTCTCCTCCAGGCTGGACTACTGCAATGCACTCCTCATCGGGATCCCTAACAAAAGCATCCAAAAGCTCCAGTACATTCAGAACAGCGCTGCTAGGATCCTGATGAGGGTGCGCAAATATGATCACATCGCCCCCATCCTTAAAGCACTACACTGGCTACCCGTGGAGCTGAGGATCGAATTCAAGGTCTCTGTCCTCACCCACCAGTGTGTCCATGGAACTGCCCCTCCCTACCTCAAGGAACTCCTCACCCCCCATACCTCCTTGCGGACCACCCGTTCCAGCAACTCCAATTTCCTCAAACCCCCCAGGACTAAGCTCCGTACTATGGGAGACCGGGCCTTCTGCTCGGCTGCCCCCAGTCTGTGGAACGCTCTCCCCGACCAAATGATAGCACCACAGACCGTGGAGGCTTTTAAAAAAGGCCTCAAAACCCATCTCTTCAAAAGAGCCTTTGCCTAGACCTTTTTATCACCCTTTTATTTATTTTTTATTTATTTTTATTGCTTTTTTATTAATTCTACCGTGTTGTGTAATGTTTATTTATACTGTTCATGCTCACTACTTGGAGCACTTCGGGATTTGAATTCAAATATGAAGTGCTTTATAAATGGAACCCATTATTATTATTATTATTATTATTATTATTATTATTAACCTAAAGTATTATTTAATGTTTAAATAAAGGTTAACCTGTTACGCCCGAGAGACCCCGGTTCTGGGGCCCTCCTGCAACATCTTGCATGAAACAGTGTCTGAGGGCATGTTCAGTTATTAAACTACACTGAACAAAAATATAAGCACAACACTTTTGTTTTTGTTCCCATTTTTCAGGAGATGAACTCAAAGATCTAAAACATTTTCTATAAACACAAAATAACCATTTCTCTCAAATATTGTTCACAAATCTGAACAAATCTGTGATAGTGAGCACTTCTCCTTTGCCGAGATAATCCATCCCACCTCACGGGTGTGGCATATCAAGATGCTGATTAGACAGCATGATTATTGCACAGGTGTGCCTGAGGCTGGCCACAATAAAAGGCCACTCTGAAACGTGCATTTTTGCTTTATTGGGGGGGTCTGGGGGGTGTGATGGAAACTTATGTGCAGCAATGCAGAGCCAAGGCTCAGGAAAGGATGGAAACTGGAGCGGCTTTAGTCAAACACTGTTATTTATTGAGAGTATAATACGGCCGGAGAGATCCCAAAGTATATCACACTTTCATGTGAGCCAACCAATCAAACTCTGAAGACATAAAGTAGAAACATAGATCTGTATATCCATAAAGGAGGGACCTAAAAAGCCCGCCTTTCCTACCTTAATCATTACCAGACATTGGAACAAAGACCCGTTTGTATTACAAACTAACATGTGCCAAACTTCTCCCCCACAGGAAGGCAGATGACTTCTTGACCTGTGTCCTCCTCAAGTTACAGGCAGGAGCATATGCGACTTAACGAAAAGCATATCTTTGTAATTTAACAGTTTCTCAGAAAAGCTGAGAACCTCTAGACACAAAGAGATCGGATTAAAATATTCTCTGACAGGGGGGTCAGAAAACCAGTCAGTATCTGGTGTGAGGGGTAGGATTAGGGCTAGGGTAATGTTGTGAATCGAGTGGCACATGGTGGTGGTGGGGTTATGGTATGGGCAGGCGTATGTAATGGACGACGAACACAGTCGTCTAATCAGCATCTTGATATGCCACACCTGAGAGGTGGGATGGATTCTCTCGGCAAAGGAGAAGTGCTCACTATCACATATTTTTTCAGATTTGTGAACAATATTTGAGAGAAATGGTTATTTTGTGTTTATAGAAAATGTTTTAGATCTTTGAGTTCATCTCATGAAAAATGGGAGCAAAAACTAAAGTGTTGCGTTTATATTTTTGTTCAGTGTATGAATGTTTTCTATCCATGTAATGGGAAGGAACTCATCTAACTGATCATTTTTATTTATTTTTTTAAACCCCATAACGCTGAGCCTGTGAATTAGCAACGGGCAAAAAATGCTAACAGATGACTTCACCGAAATTCACTCACAAAACCTTATTATTTATCTTTGCTGCACATCCAACCCATCGTTTCACATCGTGAGGGGACACAGAATCGAGGGGTACCCTCAGTATCACTCAATGATACGAACTCTCAGAGATAATAACAAGAACAGACATCAAAACATGTGGCGCTAGGTAGCTAAAAACGCTAACATGGCTCACCTGTGTGGTAGTCTGGTCAAAAGTGGTCTTCAGTGGCATTAAAACGATAAAAATGCTGCTGAAGTTAATCCAATGTGTCCCTTTGAATGATTTATGATAATCCATAAGCAATAAACCTGCTTTTAGGTTTTCAGATGTCAGACCTGGGCCCTTTCTCATTTAAAAAATGTCCCCTCCTCGACTCCTCGGTCCTCCGGTAGTGACCCGGAAATGAATTTCAGCGCGCCATATTGAAGCACATCTCATTTCTCTAAATGCACTTCGAGGACCGAGGATCGAGCGAAGAGGAGGCTCTCTGGAGGAGCTCTAACGGAGGAGAGAGGAGAGAGGAGAGAGGAGAGAAGAGGCTCTCTGGAGGAGCTCTAACCGAGGAGAGAGGAGAGAGGAGAGAGGAGGCTCTCTGGAGGAGCTCTAACCGAGGAGAGAGGAGAGAGGAGAGAGGAGAGAGGAGGCTCTCTGGAGGAGCTATAACCGAAGATACACTGATGGCTCCTCCACGGCTCCTTCGTGGATGCATTTCCGCGAACAGAGATGTTTCAAAGAGTCGTGACGCACGGCCAGACTTCTCTCAGCCAATCACAGCTGTGCATGCATCCCTTGGATATTATTTTATTAACTGCTTTCATCGCGACACGATGTTTCCAGAGAGACCAGCTTAGAGGTCCGTGCAGAAAGCAGAGCAGAGTGTAATATATATCACTCAGTAGAACAGGCCGACTCTCTTTGCTTTAGTTTAGTAGATATCTACAAACAAAGAGTCGATATGTTTCTACGACCATTTAGTGCTTCACCAAATAAAATACACCACGGCTGTAGCCTGATTATGCTTTAGGACCTGTACGTGTGTGTGGTACAGTGTGTAGGTGTGTGTGGGGTACAGAGTGTGTGTGTGTGTGTGTGTGTGTGTGTGTGTGTGTGTGTGTGTGTGTGTGTGTGTGTGTGTGTGTGTGTAGGTGTGTTTGGTACAGTGTGTGTGTGTGTGTGTGTGTGTGTGTGTGTGTGTGTGTGTGTGTGTGTGTGTGTGTGTGTGTGTGTGTGTGTGTGTGTGTGTGTGTGTGTGTGTGTGTGTGTGTGTGTGTGTGTGTGTGTGTGTGTGTGTGTGTGTGTGTGTGTGTGTGTGTGTGTGTGTGTGTGTGGGTGTGTGTGTGTGTGTGGGTGTGTGTGTGTGTGTGTGTGTGTGTGTGTGTGTGTGTGTGTGTGTGTGTGTGTGTGTGTGTGTGTGTGTGTGTGTGTGTGTGTGTGTGTGTGGTACAGTGTGTAGGTGTGTGTCTGTGTGTGTGTGGTACAGTGTGTGTGGTACGGTGTGTGTGGTACAGTGTGTATGTGTGTGTGGTACAGTGTGTAGGTGTGTTGTACAGTGTGTGTGTGTGTGTGTGTGTGTGTGTGTGTGTGTGTGTGTGTGTGTGTGTGTGTGTGTGTGTGTGTGTGTGTGTGTGTGTGTGTGTGTGTGTGTGGTGTGTGTGTGGTACAGTGTGTGTCTGTGTGTGGTACAGTGTGTGTGTGTGTGTGTGTGTGTGTGTGTGTGTGTGTGTGTGTGTGTGTGTGTGTGTGTGTGTGTGTGTGTGTGTGTGTGTGTGTGTGTGTGTGTGTGTGTGTGTGTGTGTGTGTGTGTGTGTGTGTGTTGTGTGTGTGTGTGTGTGTGTGTGTGTGTGTGTGTGTGTGTGTGTGTGGGGGGGGGGGTACAGTGTGTGTGGTACAGTGTGTGGTACAGTGTGTAGGTGTGTGTGTGGTACAGTGTGTATGTGTGTGTGCGGTACAGTGTTTGTGGTACAGTGTGTGTGTGTGGTACAGTGTGTATGTGTGTGTGTGGTACAGTGTGTAGGTGTGTGTGTGTGTGTGTGTGTGTGTGTGTGTGTGTGTGTGTGTGTGTGTGTGTGTGTGTGTGTGTGTGTGTGTGTGTGTGTGTGTGTGTGTGTGTGTGTCCTCATCTGTAGCCTGTTATTGTCTCATGACACCGCCCTGTGAATGAATCAAAGTAAATATAGAAGTGGTCATGAACACACGTGTCCCTCAGACAGAGGCTGTGCCTCCTGTCATCATTAATGGACGTTTCTTTAAAATGACCGCTCAGAGGAGAGGAGTTCTCCTTTCTCTAACCACCTGCTGTTTCCCCTCCTCTCTCCTCGGCTCCCCTCCTCGGCTCCTCCGCTCATATCTCCTGTGGGCGGGACTAAGTCTTGAGGATAGGAATCAAGGAGGGGAGTCGAGGAGGGGAGTTAGAGAAATAAATAAGAAAGGGCCCAAGAGACAGCTTCACTCTGGTGCAAAACTGTGTGCGCGAAGCCCCCACTTTTGTGTTTTAGTATGTGTGTGAGTGGGGAGATTCCCCTCCGATTCTATTGGCTCTAACGGTCAGAAAGAGATGTCAATCACCAAAATCGACCAATGGGTTCCAGAGAAACGGTAAAACCCCCATTTCCACCTAAATCACCTCAGAGGTGGAGTTTTTTGTGCTAAACCTCTCTAAAAAGGTCAAAGGTCACTTGTTTTGCATCAATCTTGATACAGGGTACTTATTATATGTTGTTCTTTGGATTCCCAAAGCTTTAAGTCTACCTTACCATCATCCAAGGTTAGTTTGCACTGTAAATAAAAAAAGAGTCTTTGGACGGACACTATAATTTACAGTTTTTTTACTGTGTTCAATCTGAATTTTCTTTAAAATAAAAAACATCTATATTAATTCTGACTCTTCTGCATCCAACTCACAGGTTTATCATTACTTTGAGATAAAAGATTATTAATTTAACCCTTTTAGAAGATATGGTCATTTGTTCTGGGAATGTCATTTTCGAGCCTGAGACCTGAAAAACAGGCTCAGGGCTTAACAGGTTAATTCGTTTTGCACCTCCTCCTAATAATATATTTGTACATCCTGCACTAAACTGTATTATTGTAGAGATCACTTACAGTATCTTCTTGATTTTTTATATTTTATATTTCTATCATTGACCTTCTACTTTCCCCCTATGAAAGTATGTACTCTTAATATTTTCTTAATCAAATATAACACATAAAAACAATAATTCAATAACGTGCTTTAACCACTAGGCGGTGCACACAAGGTACACACAGCCATAATAATATAGTAATCTCACATAGTAATCTTACATTCAAATAAATTGGATCAAATGTAAAAGTCAGCCGAATTAGTGTTGATACTGCTAGGAGACTTATTGTGTGAAGAGAAAGTGAAGATGTTGTTTAATTGTTGATATATTTATTATCCACGTCACATATTCAGTTTCTGCGGCAGTTCCTCCTGTTTGTCTGGAAGTCTTCTCATCAGGGCTCTATAAATAGAGAACTACGGCAGATATGTAATATTTAATGCAACCGTACCGTGTATTACAATGCCGTTATGTGATGACTTTCAAAGAGAAAAGCAAGCACACTCGGAATAAAGTATTCTTTTCTTTTTTTTAAATGGCATGAACACCATATCCCTACATGCATTGCGGCTAAAACATCCAATCAGCGAGCTTAAACCATAGCTGAGGATCTTGGGTAATCAGTTCAGTGGCTGTGTATCGCAAAGATGCTCGAAATGTCCCTTATAGGCCTACGTCTGTTTCCGGGTTATTTTTATTTTGAAATGCAGTTCCTGACGGACGCCAAAAAAGCCAGAGATTATGGAATCAAACAAATAAATAAAAGCAAGGATAATTGTGTGTTATTTAGAAAAGAATAACAAATTAGTAGGACATAAATACTTCAAAAATTACAGATTTCAGTATTCTGAGGCTCTGAGCCATTTCTTTTCCTCACAGACGACAAAAAAAGTTAGACATTATACGATTTAAAATAAAAACAATAATCGTGGCTTGATATTGAGTAAGAACATGTTTTTATGAACCCCACAGCTTCCGGTCTTCCACGACCCGACCGGACAAAAAGACGCAGGCAGGCACGAAACATACTACCAATAGAAATACATTGTTTTTCAAATCGTTCTGTGTGACAAAAAAAAAAGGGGAACATTGTGGGTTGACAGTATACATACATTACACAGCCATGCATCATGTGTGTGTGTGTGTGTTTTTGTGTGTGTGTGTGTGTGTGTGTGTGTATGTGTGTGTGTGTGTGTGTGTGTGTGTGTGTGTGTGTGTGTGTGTGTGTGTGTGTGTGTGTGTGTGTGTGTGTGTGTGTGTGTGTGTGTGTGTGTGTATGTGTGTGTGTGCAGGCAGACAGGAATGGGCTTTGTTTCCACCATGGCGAGGGTCGGCAGCATGGCGGCGCCCGCGGTCCTGATCCTTGATGAGGTCTCTCGTTGAACATGTTATCATTATTGTTGTTGTTGTTGTTTGTCCCATGTTTATAAGTACGTCCAGGAATCAGATACATCTCCCCCTTCCTACGTAATTCATGCTAACCCTTCTGATGGACTGCATTTCCCAGATACTCCCTGCTCTGCCCAGTGTTGTTTACGGGGGGGCGGCGGTGTTTGCCAGCGTCTTCGCCTGCTTCCTGCCGGAGACGCTCAACAAGCCGCTGCCCGACACCATTGAGGACGTGGAGGAGAACGGGTAAGCTAACGGCTAGCAGCTTAATTAGTCGCTCTGTAAGCAGGGGCGGATCTAGAAACATATTCATGGGGTGGCCAGAGGGTGGCAGGAGAATATCAGGGGTGGCATCCCCTGGCAGAAGTATATGCTGATTTAATCGCAGCCATATCAATCAATGTTAACTTGGAAAGCCACAATATTTATTTGAACTCAATAACATTAGGTGACATTTTTGTGGCACATCAGTAAACCCTTACATATAAATATAAATATATAAGGTGGCCGACATCATTGAATGCATTTTAACTGAACAATAACTGGATGAGTTTGTTTCACTCTTAGACCAGCAGGGGTACCAATCTATGCAGACTGCTGCAATAAGTACATGAATGAACTGTCTCGTCGATGTTTGTCTGAATGAATATGATAATATTAACAATCATATTATTCCTATCAGCTGTCAATCACTGTTATGATTCACATATTCATTTATTATTGAATAAACTATATTTTTTGGAGAGTTAATGTTGGATGTTCCTCAAGATGCTTGCTCACCCTCCTTCAAATTTGAAAGACATGTAATTACTATCACAATTCAAAAGATTCAAAAGATCCAAAGGAACAGTTCAGCGCCCCACGACTTTACTGCAGACAGTTACAACCTGGACTTTACATCAGAAAGAACAAACATTAAAGAAGTGACTAACTGCATCAGTTAGGGTTAAAACGTGTATTCAGCTAAACATAAACATCGCTGCTGCTATGAGGGTTAGGGTTAGTCCTTACCCACTGGCCTAGCTAAATCAAAGTGGTTACTTTCTGGTGGCTGCAGTGAAGTTTTACGTCTGATTTGACTTCCTCAGGACTTGAAACTGTTTTTTGGGGGCAGACCCCCACAAAGAAAATAATATATTTACACACATAAGGTGATCGTCTTAACAGTTTGTTATGCTCATCGAGTCATCCGTGAGCAGAGCATCAAGTTGCCTATTACAGCTGAATGCAGAGATTACCATCTTGTTCAGCAAAACGCCTCACAAACGTTTTAAGATTTAAAGCTATGGTGCGTTTTGATTCAATGCTGAGTACAGCCTGAAGAACATATCGAGGATTACAAAACTAATGTCACAACAGGACTTAGAAAAGCTTGTCCATGCTTTTATCTTCAGTAGACTCCACCACTGCAATAGTGTCTTCACAGGTCTCACTAAACAATCCATCAGAAAGCTGCAGCTGATCCAGAACGCTGCTGCTCGTGTCCTCACTCACACTAAAAGAGTGGATCACATCAGTCCGGCTCTGAAGTCTCTACATTGGCTTCCAGTCGGCCAAATAATTGATTTTAAAGTACTATTGCTAGTTTTTAAATTATTACATGGTTTAGGACCAAAGTATATTGTTAAACTCCTGCATAATTAGGAGCCATAAAAGTGCTCAGGTCTTCTGGGACGGATCTGCTATCGGCTCCGAGAGTAACAACAAAACATGGAGAGGCAGCGTTTAGCTGTTATGCCCGACACTCTGGAACAAACTACCCAAATCATGCACGTCCACAGAAACGCTTACTATTTTTAAATCGAGACTAAAAACATCTCTCTTTGGCTGCTTTTAATTGAGCTGATCATATTCGAACTACAGTATGCCTTTAAACATGTGTGTTATACCTGTGGTGTTTATTTTGATTATCTTTGCTTTGTAATGCCTGTTGTGAAATGCCATTATATAGGCCTATGTGTTTGTACTGTATTTATTCCTAAAAAGTATTTTCATTTGTTTTGTAAAGCACTTTGAATTGTCGCGTACAGAAAAGTGCTATATAAATAAACTTGCCTTAGAGCAGCACTGACAGGCTCTTCTCTGTCACTGTAGACCGCAAACACCTCATTCCTTCCGTCTGCTTGGATCCGAAATGCTTCTCGTTTTGCGCCGTCCCCCCGTTCAAATGAAATCGCTGCCAAGCATATTTCCAGGCTCGCACCAGGGCCGGGGGAGGGGTTACAAGGCTCGCGTCTTGCGCTGCATTCACTTGCACTCGGACATTAGAGATTTTATCTCATAAATGTCCGATGAGCAACAACTTTTCTTTCAAAACAAAGCTGCCAACTGGGGTGGCAGCTGGGGTGGCAAGGCATTTTTCTGAGGTGGCAGCTGCCACCCCGTGCCACCCCATAGAACCGCCACTGTCTGTAAGATAGCTGAATCAGCTGTGCTAGCGTTAGCAGTGCCAGCATTGTAAGTAGTAGTAGTAGTAGAACCTTTATTTATCCAGGAAAATCAATTAAGAACAAATTCTTATTTACAATGATGACCTGACAGGAGGCAAAGGCTTCCTGAGGGGATGGGGTTTGGGAGGAAATAAAAAGACACACTCCGGGCACTAAAGAACCCAGGAGACAACACAAACACATAGAGCAAATATATATAAGTATAACCTTTGTGAGCATTATCAGCCGGGACGGGGTCATCGGTGTTAGCTTTGTTAACAGAGTTAGCCTTATTAGCTCTGAAAGCGTATATATATATCCCTGTTAGCTTTGTTAACAGAGTTAGCCTTATTAGCTCTGAAAGCGTATATATATCCCTGTTAGCTTTGTTAACAGAGTTAGCCTTATTAGCTCTGAAAGCGTATATATATCCCTGTTAGCTTTGTTAACAGAGTTAGCCTTATTAGCTCTGAAAGCGTATATATATCCCTGCTAGCTTTGTTAACAGAGTTAGCCTTATTAGCTCTGAAAGCATATATATATCCCTGTTAGCTTTATTAACAGAGTTAGCCTTATTAGCTCTGAAAGCGTATATATATATCCCTGCTAGCTTTGTTAACAGAGTTAGCCTTATTAGCTCTGAAAGCGTATATATATATATATCCCTGTTAGCTTTGTTAACAGAGTTAGCCTTATTAGCTCTGAAAGCGTATATATATCCCTGTTAGCTTTATTAACAGAGTTAGCCTTATTAGCTCTGAAAGCGTATATATATCCCTGTTAGCTTTATTAACAGAGTTAGCCTTATTAGCTCTGAAAGAGTATATATATCCCTGTTAGCTTTATTAACAGAGTTAGCCTTATTAGCTCTGAAAGCGTATATATATCCCTGTTAGCTTTGTTAACAGAGTTAGCCTTATTAGCTCTGAAAGCGTATATATATCCCTGTTAGCTTTGTTAACAGAGTTAGCCTTATTAGCTCTGAAAGCGTATATATATCCCTGTTAGCTTTGTTAACAGAGTTACCCTTATTACCTCTGAAAGCGTATATATATCCCTGTTAGCTTTGTTAACAGAGTTAGCCTTATTAGCTCTGAAAGCGTATATATATCCCTGTTAGCTTTGTTAACAGAGTTAGCCTTATTAGCTCTGAAAGCGTATATATATCCCTGTTAGCTTTGTTAACAGAGTTAGCCTTATTAGCTCTGAAAGCATATATATATCCCTGTTAGCTTTGTTAACAGAGTTAGCCTTATTAGCTCTGAAAGCGTATATATATCCCTGTTAGCTTTGTTAACAGAGTTAGCCTTATTAGCTCTGAAAGCGTATATATATCCCTGTTAGCTTTGTTAACAGAGTTAGCCTTATTAGCTCTGAAAGCGTATATATATCCCTGTTAGCTTTGTTAACAGAGTTAGCTGTGTTAGCATCCTTGCTTATATAAATGTTTTTGTTCAGGTCGGAAACAAATCTCGCCCCTCTCCAACCAGAAGAAGGCGTGGCTTTGAAAGAGGGCGTGGTCACAACAGAGGGCGTGGCTTTAAAAGAACTGAAGAAGGCAGAGGGGAGTGGCCTCAATGCTCTCTAACCAATCACATGGACTCCGACCCCCAAATGCTCTGACCAATCACACGGACCCTGACCCCCAAATGCTCTGACCAATCACATGGACCCTGACCCCCCCCCCTACGCTCTCTGACCAATCACATGGACCCTGACCCCCCCTACGCTCTCTGACCAATCACAGGGACCCTGACCCCCCCCCTACGCTCTCTGACCAATCACACGGACCCTGACCCCCCCTACGCTCTCTGACCAATCACAGGGACCCTGACCCCCCCTACGCTCTCTGACCAATCACACGGACCCTGACCCCCCCTACGCTCTCTGACCAATCACACGGAGCCTGACCCCCCCTATGCTCTCTGACCAATCACACGGACCCTGACCCCCCCTACGCTCTGACAAATCACAGGGACCCTGACCCCCCCCTACGCTCTCTGACCAATCACAGGGACCCTGACCCCCCCCCCCTCCTTCTTCAGATCTGTGGATGTTTTGTTTTGTGAACCTTTGATGACGGATGATGTTGTTATGAAATGAACAGAGAAATTAAAGTGATTTCCACAGGAAGTGTGTACTCTGGTGTTTTACTGCAGCTCTACCAACATAGAGGAACCAGTACCAACACAGAGGAACCAGTACCAACATAGAGGAACCAGTACCAACAGAGAGGAACCAGTACCAACATAGAGGAACCAGTACCAACATAGAGGAACCAGTACCAACAGAGAGGAACCAGTACCAACATAGAGGAACCAGTACCAACATAGAGGAACCAGTACCAACACAGAGGAACCAGTAGCAACACAGAGGAACCAGTAGCAACATAGAGGAACCAGTAGCAACATAGAGGAACCAGTAGCAACATAGAGGAACCAGTAGCAACATAGAGGAACCAGTACCAACATAGAGGAACCAGTAGCAACATAGAGGAACCAGTAGCAACATAGAGGAACCAGTAGCAACATAGAGGGACCAGTAGCAACATAGAGGAACCAGTACCAACATAGAGGAACCAGTACTTCCCGTAGACCCCCATCAGGACAAGGGCAAAGGGGGATTGCTTCCTCAGATGTATTCTTTGCCCCCTCACTTTGAGCATCGTTCATCTTCAAAAAGTAAAATAAATGTCACAATTATTAAATAACTTTAATAATTATTTCCCCCAATACCCATTACTATGTTTGGATCAGACATGAGGGGCAGTCTTCTGACCCGTTACTATGTTTGGATCAGATATGAGGGGCAGTCTTCTGACCCGTTACTATGTGTGGATCAGATATGTGGGGCAGTCTTCTGACCCGTTACTATGTGTGGATCAGACATGAGGGGCAGTCTTCTGACCCGTTACTATGTTTGGATCAGACATGAGGGGCAGTCTTCTGACCCGTTACTATGTTTGGATCAGACATGAGGGGCAGTCTTCTGACCCGTTACTATGTTTGGATCAGACATGAGGGGCAGTCTTCTGACCCGTTACTATGTGTGGATCAGACATGAGGGGCAGTCTTCTGACCCGTTACTATGTGTGGATCAGACATGAGGGGCAGTCTTCTGACCCGTTACTATGTTTGGATCAGACATGAGGGGCAGTCTTCTGACCCGTTACTATGTGTGGATCAGACATGAGGGGCAGTCTTCTGACCCGTTACTATGTGTGGATCAGACATGAGGGGCAGTCTTCTGACCCGTTACTATGTTTGGATCAGACATGAGGGGCAGTCTTCTGACCCGTTACTATGTGTGGATCAGACATGAGGGGCAGTCTTCTGACCCGTTACTATGTTTGGATCAGACATGAGGGGCAGTCTTCTGACCCGTTACTATGTGTGGATCAGACATGAGGGGCAGTCTTCTGACCCGTTACTATGTTTGGATCAGACATGAGGGGCAGTCGAGCCACGTGTAAGAAAGCCTCAACCCCAGTGAGCTTGTAGTCTCACAGGTGTTCTCGATTGCTAACACACTCAAATCACACATGAAGCACACTTACTTTAACCTTCAAAGAGCTCAGATCTCCAGAACTCTAAACAGCTTTTCAGCTTTCCACACAATTTGCAAATCAACATGCACTTTGTGCAAACCTCTGCACACGTCTCTCCACGTGAGACCAGGAGTCTGACATGAAGTCACGTGTGAGCAGGTTTAAAACACTGATGTTCAAAAGGCCTCACACATGGACCAATGATCAAGAAGCACGTTCCACCCGACCAATCACCTGAGAGCATCATCGATGGCTCATCGGTCAGGATGTGAGCGCTATGGAAAGACCAGGTGAGTTCTTTCTTACTGCAACAATGGAAGCCAACATGGAAGCAAGAGGAAGAGGAAGAGCTGGGCTGGGCTGAGAGTGAGAGGAGGAAGAGCTGGGTTGAGAGTGAGAGGAAGAGGAAGAGGAAGAGCTGGGCTGGGCTGAGAGTGAGAGGAGGAAGAGCTGGGTTGAGAGTGAGAGGAAGAGGAAGAGGAAGAGCTGGGCTGGGCTGGGAGTGAGAGGAGGAAGAAGGGGTGGGTGAGAGTGAGAGGAGGAGGAAGAGGTGGGTGATAGTGAGAGGAGGAGGAAGAGGTGGGTGAGAGTGAGAGGAAGAGGAAGAGGAAGAGCTGGGCTGGGCTGGGAGTGAGAGGAGGAAGAAGGGGTGGGTGAGAGTGAGAGGAGGAGGAAGAGGTGGGTGATAGTGAGAGGAGGAGGAAGAGGTGGGTGAGAGTGAGAGGAAGAGGAAGAGGAAGAGCTGGGCTGGGCTGGGCTGGGAGTGAGAGGAGGAAGAAGAGGTAGGTGAGACCTGCAAATGTACACTCTCAACCAACTCCGCTCGCCTTCTCTCAGTGCAGCCCTTTTATTTTCAACAATACAGTAACATGACAACCATGTGGTGATGACCAACACCAATATGTGTTTGTGTGTATCTTGTGACTCTGTCATGTGAATTTGTGTGTGTGTGTGTGTGTGTGTGTGTGTGTGTGTGTGTGTGTGTGTGTGTGTGTGTGTGTGTGTGTGTGTGTGTGTGTGTGTGTGTGTGTGTGTGTGTGTGTGTGTGTGTGTGTGTGTGTGTGTGTGTGTGCTCCTGAACAGACTGTTCTCTGTTCCTCCCTTCCTGACTAAGACTCTTCTTAAACACATTTATGAGAACACATTATGAAAACATATCTATCCTTCAATAAACTCTAACATTCCCTCCTGTTTTTCATAATTACTAGCTGGTTACAGTGTCTTTATTACTTTCAGAATTAATTCACTTGTTTTTGACATTTTTGAACCACTCGTCATATGACAGACAGTAACCTAGCTTTAAGTCTTACACGTTGGAGGTAAGTATATTCGTCCTTTTGAGAGGGGTCTGTGTCAGTATAGTCATTAGCGTCAGACCCAGTAGGGCCACTACAAACAACACCTCTCCCAACATAGTCTATGTGTGATAGTGGTTCTGGTGTTTTCTTCACCGGGGTTGAGACCAGTATTTCCTAATGAAACACCGCCCTTTGTAGCCGGACTTCCGCCACTTATCCGTCGTTAAGTTGGAGAGGTATTATCTTTTTGCAGTGGCCCTGATGTATCCACGTAGTTCTTTCGGCGATGTTTAGTGCAGTCGGTGTTGTCAGCAGTACCGTGTAGGGACCGTCCCACCGTGGACAGTGCCAATGCTTCCTCTTAATCACCTTCACGAGGACCTGGTCACCAGTCTGCACTCGAGTATCCTGTAAGGGAGTAGAAATGTCTGGCAGGTTATTTGTTCGAGCTATCTCATTGCTTCTGAAGAGTCTGCTCATCCATTCAGCTAATGTAGTCTCTGCCTCAGCATCATCCTCCTCCCTCACCTCGTCTGTGATTGGTCTGAATTGCCTTCCTGTTATGATCTCAAAGGGAGACAACCCTTTTGCCGTGGGCGTGATTCTCATGCATGTTTCTACTAGAGACACACATTCCACCCACGGTCTTCCTGTTTCCTCCATTGTTTTCCTTAGTCTTGACTGTTCCGTTTGTTCTTTCCACTAAGCCTGCACTTTGTGGATGATATGCACAATGGTTTTTTAATGTTATCCTCATATGCTCGGACAGTTTGGTAATAACCTGATTTACAAAATGAGAACCATTATCACTGTACAGTTTCTCTGGAATACCTCTGTTTGGTATTATTGTCTTGCATATGGCTTTTGCTACGGTAATAGCATCTGCATGTTTTGCTGGGAATATTTCAACCCACTTTGAAAACGGACATATCATTACCAAACAGTATTTGTACCCTTGGCATTGTGTCAGTTCGATGAAGTCCATATGCATGTGTTGAAACGGGTATGTTGGTGGAGGAAACTTTCCCCTCTGTGGTCGCTCATTGCCTTGAGCATTGTGTCTGCAACATACTACACAGGCTCTACAAAAGATTTTAGAAAATGTAATGTAGCTGTATGTATGGAAGTGTTCATTTATTATTGTCACCATCCCTCCTGTTGAGACAAAGTTTCTAACTGACCATAATATTCTTAGCGAGTCTCAGTCAGGCTTCAGATCAGGCCATAGTACTACTTCAGCGGCTATGCTAGTCTCAAATGACATAATTGAAGCACTAGACAAGAAAAAACACTGTGCAGCATTGTTTGTTGATCTGTCTAAAGCTTTTGATTCTGTGGATCATGCATGGCTGCTGCAGAGGCTTGGCTGCAGAGGTCTTGGCTGCAGAGGCTTGGCTGCAGAGGTCTTGGCTGCAGAGGCTTGGCTGCATAGGTCTTGGCAAAATGGCTTTGAGCTGGTTTAAAAACTATCTATCTGAAAGAACTCAGTGTGTCTCAGTAGAAGATTATACCTCAGCTGCTCTTACTATAAACAAAGGTGTTCCACAAGGCTCTATTTTGGCCCCTGTCTTATTCTCCATCTTTATAAATGAACTAGGAAATGGGATAAACCCAGCACGGTTTCATTTATACGCCGATGATACAGTTGTTTACACAGTGGCTTCCTCTTTAACTTAGGCCATAGAGCTTCTACAGGATGCTTTTAATACACTGCAACACTCCTTGCTAAGGCTAAGACTGGTCCTTAATGCAAAAAAGACCAAGTACATGACCTTCTCTCGCTCTCGAGCTAATACAGCTGTCCCTCCGATTCTTACACTGGAAGGGACATGCCTTGATAAAGTAGCATCCTACAAATATCTGGGCATATGGATTGATGAAAAGATGGCCTTTGATGTTCATATTGGGAACCTACTGAGAAAACTTAGACCTAAACTGGGCTTTTTCTTTCGTTTAAGGAAATGTTTCCCGTCTGAAGCCAGGAAGAGAATTGTGCAGAGTTCCTTTCTGTCTGTATTAGACTATGGCGATGTGATCTATATGCATGCTTCTTCCTCCCTGCTTAAAAAGCTGGACTCTGCGTACCATACTGCTATACGTTTTGTAACGGGTGCAGGCTCTCGCACCCACCACTGCACTTTGTATCAGTCCTTAGGATGGTCCTCTCTGTACCAAAGAAGACAATCACACATGTTGATTTTTATCCTTAAGTCATTGCTAGGTAAGCTGCCCTTATATATCTCCAGACTTCTGTCCTTTTATACTTGCTTTTTTAATACCAGACGAGCAGCAAATGGGATGCTTTTAAATGTTCCTTTGATGCAGTCAGAGATTGGTAAAGCTGCATTCTCCCACTATGCTCCCTTTTTATGGAATACGCTGCAAGTAAAACTTTGTCTAGAGGCACTTCCTACTGTAAATGCTTTTAAAGGTATGCTACGATTAGCCCTTCATGAAACATGTAACTGTTTTACCTGATGCTATTGCTGATGTGATTATGCTTCTTGCCACTGCACAAATGGCCTTCTGTATTTATATTTGAATTGTATGTTTTTTTGTTTAATGCCTTTGTTTTATGTTGAAACTTGTTGTGTGCCGTGTTGGTCAGGACTCCCTGGAAGAAGAGATCTTGTATCTCAATGGGACATTCCTGGATAAATAAAGGATAAATAAAAAAAAAAATGGCACGGCCCATGATGAGCTGCTGTTTTGTAGAGACTAACAGGGAGTACTATCTTGTTGTTTATCCTGTTACCTCTTGCCACTAATAAACCTAAGTCTCTCCATGAAGTCCCTGGGCCCCTAGCTACTGATATGTGTGGCGTGGAACCTGGTTCCATTATCCACGCTAGGGTCCCATCAACCACTGGGTTGATGGGACCCTAGCGTCAATTGCAACATCCCCGTGTTGGTTTGCATACATCGAGTGGAACACTACCCTCTGTGGTGTCAGTCGATGCACGAGCACATCATAGTCTTTATCTGGGCCAGGGGTGTTCTTGTACTTTAGTGTAACGTGCAATGCGTCAGGTTTCATTACTTCTTGGCCATGTTGTGGGGTGCATAGCGTTAACAGGTGTTCACCTGTGTTTGTCACGTCAGGTTGTGGCATGTCTAGTGACCAGTAGTGGTTGGGGGTGTTTATGGATTTTTGAAGGAAGAAATGGTCTTCCACTTTTTCTCCGGGCCCTACTGCTCGCATTCCCCCTTTGACTGGTACTATACTGATTTTTAACATGTCCATGCCGTCTCTCCCTAGCAAATTGACAGGGCAGTTTGAGATGAACACACATTTGAGGGATGCCTGGAGTCCTGACCTTCTATCTTCCATAACAAGTGGCTTTGAAATCGACCTCTGATTTATGTGTCCACTTGCTGATTTTACAAACATAGTGCCAGTTGGTGGCCACATTCTTTGGACCTCTTTGTTCACTACTGATGAGTCTGCACCACTGTCACATAAGAATTATAATTTTTCCCCATTGATTTCGATTGTCCTGGTAGGTTTAATACTGTTGTCCGACAGATTCAGTAATACTTCAGAAATGTCAATGTGATGTGTGTGGATGTCCTTTTCTTCTTTTTCTACGTCTAGTCAGTTGTCATAACTATGTAGGTTATGTGAAGGGGGGGGGGCATGTATTTTCGTCTTTGTATTGTCCCTTTTGTCCCCCTTCTTTGTTCTGTGGTCTCTCTTCCCTGCAGTCCCTAGCCATGTGTCCCTCCTTTCCGCATCTGTGGCATAGGAATTTCCCATCTGAGTTCAGTCCTCGTCCTCGTCCTCTGCCTGTTCCTCTACCATTCCCTCGTCCTCTGTTAAACCCACCTCTTCCCTGTCCTGGTCCTACAAAGAAAACCTCATTGGTTGATCCTCCTTCTCCTACAAAGAAAGCTGATGCAGATGCTTTCTTTTGTCTTTTTTCTTTGATTTGGGATGTGGCGTGTTCTGCATAATTTAGGCATTCTTGTAAGTCGCATGTTCTATGGTTAACATTGTGCTTGCGGATGAAATCTGCGACTCCTGGGTGAAACCCATTCATTAAGCTTTGTTTTAGCTGCTGTACGAATGTGGAGTCAGCTACGTTGCTGTAGGGGATGCCGCTGTGAATACGGAAACACTCTTCCATTCTTACTCTGAAGTCCTGCACTGACTCTTTTTCCCCTTGCCTACATCCCGAGACTTTTGTGAAATCACGTCTTAGGGCAAAAGTCCTCTCAATTGCTTGGTACACTGGAACCAGAGCATTGGTTAAAGCCTGGTCACCTGGTGGCATTGGGCCTCCATCTGCTGCTGTTCCCGTGAAAATGCCTTTTACCCTTGCCCACTCATGGCCAAGGATTACCATAAGGGTTCTTAAAACTTCATGTCCATTAAAACCATATGACGCTATTAATGCAGTATGGTCAAGGACAAACTGCGCCGGGTCCTGTTTGTATGGAGTCAATCCCTCACAAGCCTTTTTACACTCATCCATTGTCCATGGGTGGAACACTTCTAACATTCTTTCTAGGTCTTCGCCAACTCCACAGTGCGGGTTGGCCACTTGTACTAATGGATAAGCGTCACCCTGATATGCTGTTCCGTCGAAGGATTTTTCTGCTTCTCTTAATTCTTCAACAGGATATAACTTGGTTTTCCTTTCCTCCTTGCTTCTTGTATGCGGAGGGCTTATTGTTGCTGCCCATTCTTGTTCTATGTGTTGTTTTGTCTCTTTCTCTCTTTGCTTTTTCTCTTTCTCTTGCGCTTTTCTAATCCTTTGCTCTTCCCTTCTATGCTCGACTATTATCGCCGCTGTGCGTGCAGCATCAATTGATCCTGACGTCCCTGTCTCCTCGTCTGCTTTCACTGAAATAGCCGCCGCTATCATACCTTCCTCTGCTCCACCTGTCTTTTATGAGCTTGTTCAGCCCATATAACTGCAACCCGTAGTTGAGCTTCTAACTTCTTTCTTTTCTTGCCTTGCGTTGTTCCAGCTGTTGCTGCTCTCAATTTGTCGCTTAATTCTCTTACTGCTGTTTTCCCCAGCTTCCCTTGGAAGCCGTACTGTTTATACCATTTGCTACAATAAATGGTGCTGCCATGACTATATGTTTCCATATATCTCATATCCCCTGTAGCGGCAGGCTTACTCCCATCGGACCCCATGATTCTAGCTTGGTGTTCCTACTGGACAACGTGTCGGTCGGACCTAATCCCTAATTCACCACTGTGTGTACTTCAACAGACCACAGAGTTTGTGTTAGCACCGTTAGGTTTCCACTCTGTGCGCTGATTCCACTGGTGACACTTTTACACACCGCTTTCACTCAATCACTCATAAATGTACCCAACGGCACGTCGATCCTCCTTTTAGGCGGAGTAGTCTTTCTCTATCAACGTTTTATCACCCTCCTTATAGGCGGACTAGCCTTTCTCTATCAACGTTTTATCACCCTCCTTAACGGTGCAGTAACCGTGTCTTACCCGTTATCTGTGGTCACTGGTCCGGTTGGATTCCGTCAATCGTGTCCAGGATGAGGGAGGTTGGACATATAAGCACCGGCCCGGCCACGAATTCTGCGTCCCGGGTCTTTCTCGGGGTCGGCTGATGATCCCGGCTGTCGACAGACTGTGGCGTGTCGTCTCCTTCCTCCTTCCTGTCACGATGTTGTTGGAATCCGGCTCGAAGGACCAATTAATGTGAGGTATCTAATATTACTTTGTAAGGGTAAAACCCCAGCTCGGTTCAATATACCAAATCCAGTGAACAGAGATAACAGTACTCGAGTTTTCAATTTAGCTTGCTGCAAGGAGAATCGGCGAGCGACCTGCAAATGTACACTCTCAACCAACTCCGCTCGCCTTCTCTAAGTGCAGCCCTTTTATTTTCAACAATACAGTAACATGACAACCATGTGGTGATGACCAACACCAATATGTGTTTGTGTGTATCTTGTGACTCTGTCATGTGAATTTGTGTGTGTGTGTGTGTGTGTGTGTGTGTGTGTGTGTGTGTGTGTGTGTGTGTGTGTGTGTGTGTGTGTGTGTGTGTGTGTGTGTGTGTGTGTGCTCCTGAACAGACTGTTCTCTGTTCCTCCCTTCCTGACTAAGAATCTTCTTAAACACATTTATGAGAACACATTATGAAAACATATTTATCCTTAAATAAACTCTAACACCCATCAGCTGTAGAGAGTTAACTAATTAGAGGGGCGTGGCCTCACAGCTGTGAGAACTCAGCAATCAGGCGTCCATTTTAGGTAGCTCTTTCCTTCAGCGTCAGCTTCAGACAGCCGAAGACCGACAAAGACCTGTGGGAGTAAGACTGACAAAGACATTGGAGACCTGCGGGAGTCACGAGGGAGGCAAAGATGAGGCAAAGAGGAGGCAAAGATGAGGCAAAGAGGAGGCAAAGAGGAGGCAAAGATGAGGCAAAGAGGAGGCAAAGAGGAGGCAAATCCTACTCTGATTGAGCTAATTACCGCATGGTGTCTTATTTTTAATTTGTTTAGCTTCCTAGCCCCTCAGGCTATAATCATGTGTGTGTTCTCCATTCCTGTTCATGTGTCTCCTCTCAGGTCCTCTGGCACCGTGTATCTCCTAATCGATATAACCGGCCTGCTCTCGTCTATCCCACGTGCTCCACTGAGATCCAGCATCTAGTTTCAGGCGGCCTGTGGAACTGCAGTCAGCTGTTCCTCAGGCTGACTCCATCTCTGGCTCCGCCTCCATCTCTGGCTCCGCCTCCCTGCAGACCCTGCTCTCACTGAGACCTGGATTACTCCATCCAACACATCCACCCAGCAGCTCTCTCCACAGCATGCTCCTTCTCCCATACACCCAGACCCTCTGGCAGAGGAGGGGCACTGGTCTCCTGCTCTCTCCACAGCATGCTCCTTCTCCCATACACCCAGACCCCCTGGCAGAGGAGGGGCACTGGTCTCCTGCTCTCTCCACAGCATGCTCCTTCTCCCATACACCCAGACCCACTGGCAGAGGAGGGGGCACTGGTCTCCTGCTCTCTCCACAGCATGCTCCTTCTCCCATACACCCAGACCCACTGGCAGAGGAGGGGCACTGGTCTCCTGCTCTCTCCACAGCATGCTCCTTCTCCCATACACCCAGACCCCCTGGCAGAGGAGGGGCACTGGTCTCCTGCTCTCTCCACAGCATGCTCCTTCTCCCATACACCCAGACCCACTGGCAGAGGAGGTGCACTGGTCTCCTGCTCTCTCCCCAGCATGCTCCTTCTCCCATACACCCAGACCCACTGGCAGAGGTGGGGGCACTGGTCTCCTGCTCTCTCCCACATGGAGCTTTTCCCTCTTCAAGCTTCCTAACTTCACTCCTTCCACCTCTGAACTCCATGTCGTCACGGTAACCCATCCTGTACAATGAACCCTTGTTGTTCTCTACCGTCCACCAGGCGCCTTGGGGGACTTCCTGGAGGACTTAGATCCTCTCCTCTCACACATCCCTGAAACCGGCCCTCCCGCTGTACTTCTCGGAGACTTCAACCTCCAGACGGGGAAGATAGACGAACTAACATCTCTGTTCACCGCCTTTGCTTTCTCACTGTCTCCGTCCCCACCAACTCATAAAGCTGGCAGTGTCCTTGATCTCATATCCTCAAGGAACTGCTCTGCTTCTAACCTCTCTGTGAACCCGCTCCACACCTCCGATCACTTCTTCATCTCATTCTCTCTCCCCCTTTCCAAACATAACAAACTAATCTCTTCTCCTCCTGCACCTGTCTCCCGTAACCTCCGTTCCCTCTCCCCCTCTACCTTCACCTCCTCGGTGCTCTCGGCCCTCCCTTCCTCTGACTCCTTCCCTCTCCCCCTCTACCTTTGCCTCCTCGGTGCTCTCAGCCCTCCCTTCCTCTGACTCCTTCCCTCTCCCCCTCTACCTTCGCCTCCTCGGTGCTCTCAGCCCTCCCTTCCTCTGACTCCTTCCCTCTCCCCCTCTACCTTCGCCTCCTCTGTGCTCTCAGCCCTCCCTTCCTCTGACTCCTGCCTCCAAACTCTGCTGCGGAAACTCTCCTCTCTCCTCTCTCATCCTCTCTGGACTCTCTCTGTCCTCTCTCATCCTCTCTGGACTCTCTCTCTCCTCTCACATCCTCTCTGGACTCGCTCTGTCCTCTCACATCCTCTCTGGACTCTCTCTGTCCTCTCACATCCTCTCTGGACTCTCTCTGTCCTCTCTCATCCTCTCTGGACTCTGTCCTCTCTCATCCTCTCTGGACTCTCTCTGTCCTCTCACATCCTCTCTGGACTCTCTCTGTCCTCTCACATCCTCTCTGGACTCTCTCTGTCCTCTCACATCCTCTCTGGACTCTCTCTGTCCTCTCTCATCCTCTCTGGACTCTCTCTGTCCTCTCTCATCCTCTCTGGACTCTCTCTGTCCTCTCACATCCTCTCTGGACTCTCTCTGTCCTCTCACATCTTCTCTGGACTCTCTCTGTCCTCTCTCATCCTCTCTGGACTCTCCCTGTCCTCTCACATCCTCTCTGGACTCTCTCTGTCCTCTCACATCCTCTCTGGACTCTCTCTGTCCTCTCTCCTCCTCTCTGGACTCTCTCTGTCCTCTCACATCCTCTCTGTCCTCTCTCATCCTCTCTGGACTCTCTCTGTCCTCTCACATCCTCTCTGTCCTCTCTCATCCTCTCTGGACTCTCTCTGTCCTCTCACATCTTCTCTGGACTCTCTCTCTGTCCTCTCTCATCCTCTCTGGACTCTCTCTCTCCTCTCACATCCTCTCTGGACTCTCTCTCTGTCCTCTCTCATCCTCTCTGGACTCTCTCTGTCCTCTCTCATCCTCTCTGTCCTCTCTCATCCTCTCTGGACTCTCTCTGTCCTCTCTCATCCTCTCTGGACTCTCTCTGTCCTCTCTCATCCTCTCTGGACTCTCTCTGTCCTCTCACATCCTCTCTGGACTCTCTCTGTCCTCTCTCCTCCTCTCTGGACTCTCTCTGTCCTCTCACATCCTCTCTGTCCTCTCTCATCCTCTCTGGACTCTCTCTGTCCTCTCACATCCTCTCTGGACTCTCTCTCTGTCCTCTCTCATCCTCTCTGGACTCTCTCTGTCCTCTCTCATCCTCTCTGTCCTCTCTCATCCTCTCTGGACTCTCTCTGTCCTCTCTCATCCTCTCTGTCCTCTCTCATCCTCTCTGGACTCTCTCTGTCCTCTCTCATCCTCTCTGGACTCTCTCTGTCCTCTCTCATCCTCTCTGGACTCTCTCTCTGTCCTCTCACATCCTCTCTGGACTCTCTCTGTCCTCTCTCATCCTCTCTGGACTCTCTCTGTCCTCTCACATCCTCTCTGGACTCTCTCTGTCCTCTCACATCTCGGCAGGCTCCTCAGTCCCCTCCTGCTCCCTGGCTAAATGACGCACTCCGTGCTAATAGAACCATCCTTCGGGCAGCAGACGACCTCCTAACCTATCAGGCTCTCCTCTCCTCTTTCTCTGCTTCCATCTCTCAGGCAAAAAGCATTTTCTTTCAAGACAAGATCCAATCTTCCTATTCCAACCCCAAAAAACTATTTTCCATCTTCTCCTCCCTCCTGGACCCTCCCAAAGCCCCTCCCCCCTCCTCCCTCCTGACCCCCCTCCAAAGCCCTCCCCCTCCTCCTCTTGACCCCCCCAAAGCCCCTTCCCCCCTCCCCCCTCTTGGACCCCCCAAAGCCCCTTCCCCCTCCCCCCTCTGGACCCCCAAGCCTCCCCAGGACCCCCAAAGCCCCTCCCCCCTCACTTCTGTCAAGCGACTTGTTAACACTTGAAAAGGTTGATGATATTCGCTCTTCTTTTCTGACTCACCTTTACTCACCGCTGGGTCTCCAGACCCTCCTTCCACCCGCACACTGACCTCCTTCTCCCCTCTCTCTCCAAGTGAGGTTCCTACCCTCATTACCTCTGCCCGCCCTACCACCTGTCCTCTGGACCCTATCCCTTCAAACCTCCTTCAGACTATCGCTCCTGATATTCTACCGTTTCTCACCCATTTCATCAACACTTCTCTAACTTCTGGTCACTTTCCAAACAGTCTCACGGAGGCGAGAGTAAACCCTCTCCTGAAGAAACCCACTCTCAACCCGTCTGATGTTATAAACTACAGGCCTGCCTCTCTCCTCCCGTTCCTGTCTTTAAACAACTCTCCTGCTATCTCCATCAGAACAACCTTCTGGATCCGCACCAGTCTGGTTTCAAGGCAGGTCACTCCACAGAAACTGCCCTCCTTGCTGTCTCTGAGGAACTGCACACGGCCAAAGCAGCCTCCCTCTCCTCTGGCCTCATCCTGTTGGACCTGTCTGCTGCATTCAACACAGTGAACCATCAGATCCTCCTTCAGGCTCTGCACTTTCCCTCCTCACCTCATACCTCAAAGACCGCACCTACAGGGTCACTTGGAGAGGGTCCGAGTCCGACCCTTGTCAATTAACTACAGGGGTCCCTCAGGGCTCTGTTCTTGGTCCCCTCCTCTTCTCCCTGTACACAAACTCGCTCTGATCAGTCATCAGCCCGCATGGTTTTTGTCAGGATTATTATGTCATGTCACGTTTCTATGTCTAGGTGTGGGTGTTTTTCCGTTCTCCTTGTCATGTTTTCCTCCCTGTATATTGTCTGGTCTCTTTTCCCTGTGTTTGCATGTCTGTCGTTAGTTTCCCTGGTGTGTCTAAGTTCCTGAGTGTTTTCACCTGTCACTCCTTGTGTGTCTCCTGTGCTCATCAGTGTCAGCCCCGCCCCTGATTGTTCCCACCTGTGTTTAAATTCCCCTGTCTCCCAGTGTTCAGTGTCAGTTCGTCTTGTCTATTGTCATGGTAAGTTCTATTTCGTCCCTACTGACCGCCAGAGGCGGTGCTTTAGCACTGGATATGTCCATCGCGCGCATGCGCAGCTCGAGTACCAATAACAACAAAGTCACCTGTGACCCACGTGACACCGGCTATATCAGCCGGTATTGTCAGAGGATCTGTTCCTTTTCATCTTCTCGCTGCGCGAGGGTACCGTGGCTACGTTTTCGTAGCCTACAGCGTTCAGGCTTGAACGTTTGATCGGAGGGATTTCTCTGCAAACAGCTGGCCGCGTGAAGCTTCGCGACTGACAGTCGGAGCTACGGGTCGTTAGACGCGTCCTCCAGGAGCTGCGCCGGCTGTGCAGAGCCTCGACAGACAGGTTGGTGTCAGCTTGGTGCTAGTGATGGCTGTGTTTCCACACCCGCTCCCAGCCAAGTTGTCCTGATTACCGTCTTATTGTTTGTGGCTTAGACTTTCTGGTGACGACAGTGTTCCCGCTTCCTCTCCCATAAAGTTGCCCTTATGCTCTTTTGAAAGTTCTGCTTGTGGCGTTGTGCCCGAGCTTCATTAGCATTTGAGTCCCAGCTTTGGCTGCATCCCTCATTCAGTTTAGTATGGAAAGCCAAGAGTGTCATACTTTAAACCCGTTTTTCGTTTAGATGCAGAGAGTAAGGTAAGTACTTTCTATTTTCTAGAAGCTATTATCTGGTCTTAACATTTGTGTTCTGACTTGGTCGCTTGATTGTTAGCAGCAGCCGCTTGGCTAACACCTTGCTGTTGAGCTTAACTATTAACTCAGGGCAGTGCTCCCGCTCCCTGTAGCATAGGGTTTGATTGCAGTAGTGCTAGTTCATTGTATTACTGTTCCTAGTACTAGACTCCTAGCACTAGGATGATCTGCAGAGAACATCTTCACGGCGGGTGCTGTGTGCTCGGCATGTGCGGTTACTACTGTAACCAGACACGGTTCTATGCGGGCTGTTCTCTTTCTTAGAAGCTAATTATCTGGTCTTAACATTGTGTTCTGACTTGGTTGCTTGATTGTTAGCAGCAGCCGCTTGGCTAACACCTTGCATGTACGGTTAAGCTTCATTATTTAACTCAGCCGGTGAGGGCAGTGCTCTCGCTGCTGCTCCCGGTAAACGCATGGTATGGTTGCAGTAGCGCTATATCGTGGTATTTACTGCTCCTAGTACTAGACTCCTAGCACTAGGACGATATGCAGAGAACAATCTTCACTGTGTGTGCCGTGTGCTCTGCATGTATGGCCATTAACCCTCTGAGACCCACATAGGACATTTCTGTTTTTGTATATTTTTGTGTTTTGCCTAATAAATTGTCATTTCTTTGCAGTAAAATCAAGTTTTACACATCCCAGAAATCAACACAACCTCAGCTAATGATATGTGTCACTCATTAGAGACTTATATACACTATAATAGGGGATATTTGCCCATAAATAAAAAATAAATAAAAAACGGAGCTTGAATGTTTTACTTATTTCATTAAAAATAACTGCTAACCATAACATTGAAAGAAACATTCAACACAGAAAATTGCACACATTTATTATCATTGTATCATAACTGATTAGAAGATTCTAACGTATTCTGTTCAATAGTTATGCCCATTCTTTTGGGCAGTGTCCATGGGCGTTTTTTTGCGAAGAATTGTCATTTTCTGTCCTGCCAATTTTGAAGAGTACACATGATATATCATGTCCTCAATCACACATGGCATGCTGAGCAGATTCGTCTGAATTTTCATCAACATTGTCCCCTTGAAAAATCTGCTCCAAAGCCTCAGCTGTAGTAAACGTCTTTGCCGTCCTTGTTTACTTTCAAATCACTAAAAGAACGTATTCCAACTTTTATTTTGTTTTCGCGCGTGGAATTATACCGGCTCTCATTTCAGTAAACATAACATCAGAACAGACAGGCAACCCTCTGAATCAGACTCCGATTGGCTGTGACTGCATCCACTCAGAGTGTCCGATTCAGAAACGTGACTCTTTCACTCTTTACGTCAGAAACAAAGATGGTGGATGAGAATAGATCTATAAATGATGAGCGATGCGCCAGAATCAAGGTGAGACCATCCGCAGCATATACAACTTTATGCATTCATTTCACCGAAATAAGTAAACGCCTCTCAATGAAAAACCGAATAGAGTTGTTTAGTGCCGTTTCTGTAGTTGAAGAGGAAAAACACGGCATGTCTCTGGCTGAAACAGCTGAGAAGTTATGACGCTTTGAACACAACGTGATCTTTGGGATCGTATACGGCCCCGTGGGTCTCAGAGGGTTAAGGAGGATTTCATCCTCCCAATATTATATTGTCTAGTGGGCAGCCGTTGGCTGACACTTTTAGGCACCGGCCACAGTTACTATTGTAACTAAGGTTCTAAGCCGTAAGTACTGGCCATAGTTAATACTGTAACTACGGTTCCAAGCCGTGCACGTACTGGCCATAGGCAATACCGTAACTACGGCTCTATGCCGTGTAATGGCCATAGTTACTACTGTAACTACGGTTCTAAACCATGTAAGTACTGGCCATAGTTACTACTGTAACTACGGTTCCAAGCCGTGCAAGTACTGGCCAGAGTTATGACTGTAACGACGGTGCTAAGCCGTGTAAGTACTGGCCATAGTTACTACTGTAACTACGGTTAGATGCCGTGTGAGCCCTGGCCATGGTTACTGCTGTAACTACGGCTCTGTGCTATTCTATTCTTTAGAAGCTAGTTATCTGGTCTTAAACATGTGTGTTATTTGACTTGATCTCGCTTGATCGTTAGCAGCAGCCGCTCGGCTAACGTCTTGCGTATACTGTTAGCTTCTTTATTTTACCCAGCTAGGTGAAGGCAGTGCTCTCGCTCCCGCTCCCTCTACCGGTAATGCGGATGTAGCTACATCCCTTTTTCTGTTCGGCGAGTAGTAGCACCGCTCTACTCTTCCCGTTCAGCAGGTAGCCGGTAAAGGCTGTGTTCCCGCTCCCGGTTACACTGCATCTGGCGTTCGACTCTAACTTAACCAGTGAAGGCAGTTCTCGCCCCCACTCCTGGTAGACGCGGAACTGCCTTGTTTCTCCGTTAAGCAGGTAGCCGGTGAAGGCTGTGTTCCCGCACCCGCTCCCGGTTACGCTGCATCTGGCATTCGTCTCTAACTCGACCAGTGAAGGCAGTGTTCTCGCCCCCGCTCCTGGTAGACGCGGAACTGCCTTGTTTCTCCGTTAAGCAGGTAGCCGGTGAAGGCTGTGTTCCCGCACCCGCTCCCGGTTACACTGCATCTGGCATTCGTCTCTAACTCAACCAGTGAAGGCAGTTCTTGCCCCCGCTCCTGGTAGACGCCAAACTGCCTTGTTTTTATGTTAAGCAGGTAGCTGGTGAAGGCTGTGTTCCCGCACCCGCTCCCGGTTACGCTGCATCTGGCATTCGTCTCTAACTCAACCAGTGAAGGCAGTGTTCTCGCCCCCGCTCCTGGTAGACGCTAAACTGCCTTGTTTATTCTGTTAAGCAGGTAGCTGGTGAAGGCTGCGTTCCCGCACCCGCTCCCGGTTACGCTGCATCTGGCATTCGTCTTAATTTAACCGGTGAAGGCAGTGTTCTCGCCCCCGCTCCTGGTAGACGCTAAACTGCCTGGTTCCGTTAAGCAGGTAGCTGGTGAAGGCTGTGTTCCCGCACCCGCTCCCGGTTACGCTGCATCTGGCACTCGCCTCTAGCTCAGCCAGTGAAGGCAGTGTTTTCGCCCCCCGCTCTTGGTAAACTGCCTTATTTACTAATCCAGCTAGGTGAAGGCAGTGATCCCGCTCCCGCTCCCTCTGCCGTAACGTGGGTGTAATTACATCCCTCTTTCTGTTCGGCGAGTAGCAGCAACGCTCTACTCTTTCCATTAAGCAGGTAGCTGGTGAAGGCGTGTTCCCGCACCCGCTCCCGGCTACGCTGCATCTGGCTACCTACAGAATGGTTCATTCATGTAGCGCCTGTAGGGTTTCTCTTGAGCCCGAGGACGGCCACGACCGCTGCCCCTCCTGCCTCGGCTGCTTCTGGCGGTCAGTGGGGACGAAATTCGAGCATCTGAGGGAGGTTCTCATGGTAAACGCCTGCATGAGCTGTAGCTGCATGCCTCGGGTGCTCAGAGTGGCTCGAATCACTGAGGTGGAACGTCTGGCAGCAGCCAACAGACACCTCTCCTTGTCGCGTACTCCTCCAGATCAATTCGGCCATTCCCGGCGACTTGAGGGAGCGATGGCTTTGTGTGCTCCCCCCAATAGAAGGACTAGAAATAGGCTGTCCTCTAAAGTGGATCGGCTAGCTCCCGATAGGGGCATGATGAAGTCGCCTCTTGGCCCTTCAGCCTGGGCCCGGTGTAGGGCCCCCCCCCCCCCCCCTCCTTCGGTGGGCGCCCCTCCATACTCTAGGGAACAGGTGGTACACTGGTTGGACATTTACTACCGGCCGCGGTCTGCCTAGTGCCAGGGTAGTTGTGTCCATATAACCGACCGCAATGCATAGCGGGAAGTCGGTTATATAGACATCAACAAAATAAGTGTTTAACAGTGATTTAAACTAGTTTATGCGGGGAAAAGAGTGCTCAAAATCGGATTAAACAGGCCATTTCATCCACACCTCACGACTCCCATTAAAAGTGATTGAAATGGACAGATTCCTGTACATTTCAATCACATTTGACGACCCGTCCAGGGTGACTTTCTTACCCACGAATTAGTGTCTTAAAGCTGGGTAAGATTACTTTAAATGCAGGGTGCACATGGCTGTATTACCCAGCAATCAGTGTGTGATAGCTGGGTAAGATTGCTGTGAATTTAAGGGAGATATGGCCCTTTCAAACAGGGAGATGTACAGGCCTTTATTACCCCGGATTTAGTGTCTGAAAGTCGGGTAAGATTACTTTAAATGCAGGGTACACATGGCTGTATTACCCAACAATCAGTGTGTGATAGCTGGGTAAGTTTGCTGTGAATTTAAGGGAGATATGGCCCTTTCAAACACACCTCACGACTCCCATCAAAAGTGATTGAAATGTACAGGAATCTGTCCATTTCAATCACATTTGACGACCCGTCCAGGGTGACTTTCTTACCCACGAAGTAGTGTCTTAAAGCTGGGTAAGATTACTTTAAATGCAGGGTGCACATGGCTGTATTACCCAGCAATCAGTGTGTGATAGCTGGGTAAAATTGCTGTGAATTTAAGGGAGATATGGCCCTTTCAAACAGGGAGATGTACAGGCCTTTATTACCCCGGATTTAGTGTCTGAAAGTCGGGTAAGATTACTTTAAATGCAGGGTACACATGGCTGTATTATATTACCCAGCAATCAGTGTGTGATAGCTGGGTAAGTTTGCTGTGAATTTAAGGGAGATATGGCCCTTTCAAACACACCTCACGACTCCCATCAAAAGTGATTGAAATGTACAGGAATCTGTCCATTTCAATCACATTTGACGACCCGTCCAGGGTGACTTTCTTACCCACGAATTAGTGTCTTAAAGCTGGGTAAGATTACTTTAAATGCAGGGTGCACATGGCTGTATTACCCAGCAATCAGTGTGTGATAGCTGGGTAAGATTGCTGTGAATTTAAGGGAGATATGGCCCTTTCAAACAGGGAGATGTACAGGCCTTTATTACCCCGGATTTAGTGTCTGAAAGTCGGGTAAGATTACTTTAAATGCAGGGTACACATGGCTGTATTACCCAGCAATCAGTGTGTGATAGCTGGGTAAGATTGCTGTGAATTTAAGGGAGATATGGCCCTTTCAAACAGGGAGATGTACAGGCCTTTATTACCCCGGATTTAGTGTCTGAAAGTCGGGTAAGATTACTTTAAATGCAGGGTACACATGGCTGTATTACCCAGCAATCAGTGTGTGATAGCTGGGTAAGTTTGCTGTGAATTTAAGGGAGATATGGCCCTTTCAAACACACCTCACGACTCCCATCAAAAGTGATTGAAATGTACAGGAATCTGTCCATTTCAATCACATTTGACGACCCGTCCAGGGTGACTTTCTTACCCACGAATTAGTGTCTTAAAGCTGGGTAAGATTACTTTAAATGCAGGGTGCACATGGCTGTATTACCCAGCAATCAGTGTGTGATAGCTGGGTATTCATCCATCCATTCATCCATCCAAATTCTTCTATGGTGAGGTACAGCTGCGCTTCCCCGAACGCGTTGGCCGTCTTGTGGTTGCTTACCTGTTATGACAGAGTTAGAGAGTGTCAATACAATGTCAATCATGCATATAACTGCCAGAATAAATGCATTGATTAATAGCACTCACATGAACCAGGTAGCCGAAGGCAGTGCCAGTTGTATCCGCCTTTCGGACCTCGGCGTTGGTCATGTTGGAGTAGACCCCCGGACGGTGGCCGTAAATGCAGCTCCAATGAAGAGTCATATACCCATAGAGCAGGGTCCGGGTTGCGGTAGTCGGATTGCTGGCCATCACATCCAGGAGCTGAGGGATGCGAGTGGTGGTCGAAGTCAAGCATGTCATTAGGTCGTTGTGGCTCGGCAGACCTTCCATCTTGTCACGCTTCACTTGCATCTGGTGGATAAGTACTTTTCTCTTCAGGGACTTCAGGATGGCAACTACTTCCCGTTTGATTAAAATCATGTTGGTTTGGCTGAGCCTGCTCCCCTTGCACGGTGTGTCGGCCATGTACTTGAGAAAGTGTGATATATTCTTGATGTAGAAGTCGGAGGTCGTGACCTGAAGGCTTGACTTCATCAGGCTCCGGGACCACCCGCGTATCCTCTTGAGATCCCTCAAAAAGAGCCAGTCAGACAGGCGATTGAAACCGTGTGCCATGAAACTGAGGAACGACTTCACTCTGCTTAGTTTGGAGACTGTGTTTTCCTGGAGCCTCACTGGTGGGTCGATACCTGCATAATGCTCCCGGTATCCTTGCAGATAATCCTCTGTGAAATATAAACAGTACTTTAATGACAACACAGGGTGTGTTACAGAAACTGCATGTGTCACATAGCCAACACACTTACCCATAATCCCTGGGAATGTGATGTCCCGCATTATATTTCCCCGGCCCCTGCCCCGGAACCAGGGGGAATTTATGGGAGGGGAGGTTGACGAGGCCTCGGTATGCATGGATGCAGGCTCTGAGGAGCTGGATGAATGGGTGTGAGAGCCAGTGGGGGACTTGCTGCAGGCGGGAATGGGAGACGTGCTGCAGGCGGGAATAGGAGACTTGCTGCAGGAGGGACCTTTCGACTTGGACAGCCTCGTTGGTGTCGACTCTGTTCGGGGTCGTTTCTTCAGAATGACCCGCTCTCGTTCCTCCCCATCGAACGCGGGCATGTCCCCGGCCCGCTGATCCATCCTCTGTCGCTTGTGCTTTATCCTCTGCTGCAACTTGCAGCGCAGGGATTTCACCTCAGCAGCATATATGTCCCGCTGAGCCCTCACTGCGTTTGCCTCCAGCCTCCATTCTTTGCAGTCCGGGTTGTCACATTCATTCACCGGGGACAAGGGTGGAGGTTGTGACAGTATATCGTCATCTGCCACCGTGTCAACAGCCCAAGCGGTAATCATTTCTATGGTGGGGTTTGTCATTCGGAGTTCATAAAGCTCCTTCTTGGCCACTGTCATTTTCATTTTATTTTGAACCACATGTAGTTCCTCCCGGGCCAGCTCAACATGGTCTCTGGCCAAGTGGCGATCCAGCCTTGTGCCGCGGTACTCGCATCCCAGAATGGTACAGGGATGGAGCCTAATGTTGGTCCGTCCGTTGGCCAACAACAGCAGAATTTTTCTTTCATCCAAGTTACGCACACCATGGCGCCTCTGAAGGTGCTTGCTCAGGGCACTGTAGGAACTATTACAGATCGGACAACGGACCGCCATCCGACCTGTATTCTTGAGCATTTCGGTACCGGGAAATGTCACCAGAATCGTGGGTAAAAAAGAAGGAAGTGTGAAAAGACTCACGAAAGGTGCACTCAGCTTATCTTCAAATCGGTGTTTGTTTTCATTTGCATCATGGTGCGGTGTCCCATTTAGGCACTCGTTAGGCGGGCAGAGATCCCTGTAATCTCCCCTCACGTTCCTCCAGAGTCTGGTTCTCCCAAAGGATACCCGACAGTTTCGGGTACGACAACGTGGGGATAACAGTATCCTCCGGGGAGGCATTGAACCCCTCTCACCTGCCCCCAGAGGAGGCAGGGGAGTCAGGTACCCAGAGGGCGCACGGTGGACGGCCAGGGCGAGGCCGCCACACCGCGCTGGAGTCAGGGTCCCGGTGAGGCGCAGGACGGAGCACCCGGCAGTAGCCTCCAGCAGACCCCCGCGCGGTTCCCTCGTCCCTCGGAAGAGGTGGAGAGGCGGAGGGGTGGGTGTTTTCATCTGCTGGCGGGTTGCCGGGATAACAGTATCCTCCGGGGAGGCATTGAACCCCTCTCACCTGCCCCCAGAGGAGGCAGGGGAGTCAGGTACCCAGAGGGCGCACGGTGGATGGCCAGGGCGAGGCCGCCACACCGCGCTGGAGTCAGGGTCCCGGTGAGGCGCAGGACGGAGCACCCGGCAGTAGCCTCCAGCAGACCCCCACGCGGTTCCCTCGTCCCTCGGAAGAGGTGGAGAGGCGGAGGGGTGTGTGTTTTCATCTGCTGGCGGGTTGCCGGGATAACAGTATCCTCCGGGGAGGCATTGAACCCCTCTCACCTGCCCCCAGAGGAGGCAGGGGAGTCAGGTACCCAGAGGGCGCACGGTGGACGGCCAGGGCGAGGCCGCCACACCGCGCTGGAGTCAGGGTCCCGGTGAGGCACAGGACGGAGCACCCGGCAGTAGCCTCCAGCAGACCCCCGCGCGGTTCCCTCGTCCCTCGGAAGAGGTGGAGAGGCGGAGGGGTGGGTGTTTTCATCTGCTGGCGGGTTGCCGGGGAGAACGCCCTTAACATTTTGTGAGAACCATGAGTGGGGGTCATACAGGCAACCATGTTAGCCGAAAATAGTGTCTCGTTATTCCTTGAAAACTGCCCTTGAATTCCTCCAGAGACCAGTTTCACAACTTAAAGTTGTGTGAGAACCATGATTGGGGGTCCTCCAGACAACCATTTTAGCCGAAAATAGTGTCTCGTTATTCCGTGACAACTCCCATTGCATTTCTCCAGAGTCGGAAAAAGTACAACTCAACTTTTGGAAGAACCAGAGAAAAGGGTGAAAATGGATAAATTGTATCCGAAAATAGTGTTCCAAAAGGCGGGTAGAGTCCCCTGACAACTCCCCATACCTTTCTCCAGAGTCGGAAAAAGTATAAGTTAACTTTTTGGAAGAACCAGAAAAAGGGGTGAAAATGGATAAAATGTATCCCAAAATAGTGCCTCTTGAGGCGGATAGAGTCCCCTGACAACTCCCCTTGCATTCCTCCAGAGACCAGTTCAAAAACTTTAACTTTTGTGAGAACCATGATTTGGGGTCCTCCAGGCAACAATTTGATCCGATCCAAAGTGCTTATGAGGCGGATACATTCCTCCATGATTTCCCCATCATGTGAAAATAGCTCGTTTTTTTCTAAGTGCTCTCAAAAACCGGGTTTCCGATTTCGTGCAGATGGTAGCTTGGAAAAGATGAATGAATTTTTTGGACGGAGGAGGGGAGGTCTCATTTCCCCTCTCCGTTGTAAATTGCAACGGGGGAGTGCAAAAGTCTCCGGGGCTTCGTCCCGAAGCGCCGAAGACTTGACCCCCTCCCCCGTTGGCACTTTTTAAAAACTTCATTTTTGATTATTTTAACATATAATTGACCGTTTTCTTTACTTTTTTTTGCTTTCCACGGGTGGAGGCGCATGGCAGGCCGCATATGAGCTTCCAAATTCGGCCTGGAACCTCCGGGAATTATGGGATAAGCTCCATATACTGACGACTCCCATCAAAAGTGATTGAAATGTACAGGAATCTGTCCATTTCAATCACATTCGACGACCCCATTAAAAATGCATGAAATGTACAGGAATCTGTCCATTTCAATCACATTTGACGACCCCATTAAAAGTGATTGAAATGTACAGGAATCTGTCCATTTCAATCACATTTGACGACGCATGCAGGGTGACTTTCTTCCCCAGGAATTAGTGTCTGAAAGCTGGGTAAGATTACTTTAAATACTGTGTGCACATGGCTTTATTACCCATGAAATAGTGTGTGAAAGCTGGGTAAGTTTGATGTGAATTTAAGGAAGATATGGCCCTTTCAAACACACCTCACGACTCCCATCAAAAGTGATTGAAATGTACAGGAATCTGTCCATTTCATTCACATTTGACGACCCGAGCAGGGTGACTTTGTTACCCAGGAATAAGTGTCTGAAAGCCGGGTAAGATTACTCAGGGTATACAGGACTTTCACCCTCCCCCGTTGGCACTTAGCCGTTTTTTGAGAATCATCCATACTTCCATAACATGAGACCCCCGAACCCCGGAATTAAGCACTCCCCAACGGACTAAACCCAGATGTTCACACCCTCCAGAACTTAATGCCCCTGGTGAGTCAGAAAAGAGGTGTATTTTGCGGTGCTCTATCGTCCGCCCATCGGCACCCATAGTCGGCCTTCTTCACAGCAGCAGCACCCAACCTCCAGTGGAGGATTTTTCTCGTGCCCCTGGCAACACTTAAAGGGGGTCTACTTTGCGGTGCTTTACCGTCCGCCCATCGGCACCCATAGTCGGACTTATTCACAGCAGCAGCACCCAACCTCCAGTGGAGGATTTTTCTCGTGCCCCTGGCAACACTTAAAGGGGGTCTACTTTGCGGTGCTTTACCGTCCGCCCATCGGCACCCATAGTCGGACCTATTCACAGCAGCAGCACCCAACCTCCAGTGGAGGATTTTTCTCGTGCCCCTGGCAACACTTAAAGGGGGTCTACTTTGCGGTGCTTTACCGTCCGCCCATCGGCACCCATAGTCGGACTTATTCACAGCAGCAGCACCCAACCTCCAGTGGAGGATGTTATCGTGCCCCTGGCAACACTTAAAGGGGGTCTACTTTGCGGTGCTTTACCATCCGCCCATCGGCACCCATAGTCGGACTTATTCACAGCAGCAGCACCCAACCTCCAGTGGAGGATGTTATCGTGCCCCTGGCAACACTGGTAAACACTGGTAACATCTGTCTAGCCGCTGGCAGGAACTTGACATCGGAAGTTGACATCGCATTTCCATTGAGCGGACACGCGTACATGTGAAGGGCAAGTACCACGATACCTCCGTCCATAAGGCTGACATTTGCCTTACTTCGGTTGGGGCCCCTCCTTCGGCTGACGCACCTCCTCTGGTTGACGGAGAGTCCCCCAGCAGCCGCTGGGAAAGCAGCGGCTTACCCCTTAACCCAGGGGTACGGACCGCAGCTCCGGCCCCTAGCCTTCGGCTGGGTCTAATTGACAGTCGTCAGCGATCCGGCAGGGGCCCTACCTCTGGGCCAAGAGTTGTCCGTCCTTTTGTCCAAGGACGCAATCAACCCAGTAAGACCCTCTGCTTAGCCAGGGGGTTCTACTCGGCATACTTTCTCGTGAGCAAGAAAGTCGGCGGATTTCGCCCGATCTTGGACCTCAGAGGAATCAACAGATTCCTGAAGGTGCTGCCATTCTATATGCTGACTACTGCATACGCACAGGTGGAGTGGTTCCCAACCGAGGGATGCCTACTTCCACGTGGGCCGGGCAAGAGGGTGCCTTATATTCAGTTCCTCCGGCCCTTGGGCAGACTGGCAGCTGCCTCGGCCGCTGGGCCCTTAGGCCCGCTGTCGTTGTGCCCCATGCAGATGTGGCTGAACAGCCTTCACTTGGACGCCAAGTGGCACAGGCACAGTGAAGTCAGGGTGTCGCAGCATTGCTCCACTCTCCGTCACACTGGAGGGGCCTATCTCTGGTAGGCGTGCCCATGGGCGCCATCCCATCCCGCCAGGAGACCATCACCATAGGTGCATGTCTCTCAGGGTGGGGTGCAGTGCGGCAGGGCAGGACCGTTCAGGGTCAGTGGTCTGCCCAGCAGAGTGCGCGCCGGGTCAACGTGCTAGAGCTTCGGGCTGTGCAGCTTGCACTCACGCACTTTCTACCCCAACTGGGGGGCAAGAATGTGCGTGTTCCTTGGGGACAGCATGTACATTGTTGCTTAGACAACAGTCCCTTCTAGATAGTGGACGTTCTCACTCCACTCTGAATTTATGTGGCTGCGATTCTGCCCGACATGTTCGGGTCCACGGCGCCACGGCGGGGTGCCACAGGTCGGTGTCCCTCTTTATGAGAGGGGCTTTACGGCAGCGTCCCCCTTGCACCCCGAGGGCTCCGGCTTGGGACCTGCCCTTGCTGCCGGATGCCCTATCACCTCCTCCCTTCGAGCTCCTGGCCCAGGTGGGGCTTAGGTGGCTGCCCACAAAGGCAGCATTTCTGCTTGCCATAGCCTCAGGGAAGTGAGTCGGGGAGTTGCATGTCCTCTCCATAAACAATACATGCCCGAGGTGGGACTCTCAGGCGTTGCCCTTTGGGCAAATGTGGCATTCCCGCCCGGGGTCCTTCCACAAACTCACTTCAATCAGCCTGCCCAGCTGGCACGCTTTGACATTCAGGAGTACGGCACATCGAAGTTGCTGTGCCCGGGGGGTGCCCAAAGGGCGTATATCAAGGCTACTGCCTGTATACGGCAGGAGGAGCAACTCTTGAGTTTGCCCTGGCGGCACTAAAGGAGGTTAGGCCCTCTAACCAGTGGCTTCCCCACTGGGTTGTCGATACCATCTCACAGGCTTACGGGGTCAGTGGCCGCCTCCTGCCACCAGGCTGAGATGCCACTCTACAAGGAGCATCTCAACATATTGGGCTGCCCTGAGAGGGGTGCCCCTGGAGACCATCTGCGCCGCGGCGTCGTGGGCGTCTTCTGGCACATTCTCCAGTTGTCATCAGGTCAATGTCGCCACTCCCCATTCTTTGGGCGTGGTCCTTTTGCCGAGCTCCACTGCTTCCAGTGGTGAGCAAGGGCTTGGATTCTTCATGACATTGTTGGTATAGGTCATCCAGTGCTAAAGCACCGCCTCTGGCGGTCAGTAGGGACGAAATAGAACGATAGTTACGGCTGTAACTACGGTTCTATGAGTCCCGGATGACCGCCAGAGTTCCCTGTCACTCAGAATTCTTGTGTGCTCGCGAAAAGATTCGGGGAACAGATCCTCTGACAATACCGGCTGATATAGCCGGTGTCACGTGGGTCACAGGTGACTTTGTTGTTATTGGTACTCGAGCTGCGCATGCGCGCGATGGACATATCCAGTGCTAAAGCACCGCCTCTGGCGGTCATCCGGGACTCATAGAACCGTAGTTACAGCCGTAACTATCGGTCTATGCTCCTGGTACTCATGACAAGTTTTTGATTCCTCACTGCGTGAGCGCATTCATTTTTTGTTCTCTGTTTTTTGTCATCTCGACTAGAGTTTTGGTGGTTACCTTTTTTGTTCATTTTTGCCAGTCATGGAAAAATAAAGTATCTTACAATACTTTACGTCTGTCTCCCTGTCTGCAATTGGGTCCAACATCCTAAGTGCCTGAGTTCTTAACAGAACGAACTGACCAGAATATGGACCCAGCGGATATGGAAGATTTTGAGTTAGATCTGTTCGATCTAGACTTTTCCCTTCAATGTTATCATGCCGAGTGGAAAGGAACTTCTTCTAGAAAGGACAAAGAGGCTATTCTCGAGAGGGCACGAATGGAGGTGGCCGAAATGCCTTGGTTGAGGAGTTCGTTGCCGGAGTGGTTACAGCTTTTCACAAGTTGTCCTGAGGACTGGTCCGACGCATCTAACCCTTTCCTCGGATCCGACTACGGTCCTGTTGGAGGTCCACGGAGTCTCCAAAGAGCCTCTAGGAGACGCAGGGCCAGGATTCCAGCCCGTGCTCCAACAGCCATGATCCCGGTGTGGGATTCCCAGTCTGCTAGCCCCAGGCATGCTAGCTCCCTGTCTCCCAATTCCCAACCTGGCACCATATGCCTCGGTGGGATCCATCTAAAGTCAACCCATGCTTCTGCCCCAGGTCCTGCTCCTGTCCAGGAGTCGTATGCTGGAACTCGTCTGGCTTATGGAGGTCCACGGAGCCTTCAGGCGGCTGCTAAGAGAAGGAGTCGCAAAGCCAAGCTAGCAGCCATGCCTCCATGCTTCAGTACCGGCCCACGCAGCTTTGCGTCCATACTCCATTACCTGGCTTACACAGCCAGGTTCCAGGCTTCCGCTCCGCCCCCAACAGCCATGGTTCCGGCTCCAGTGCCGGACCCAGCAGCCATGGTTCCGTGCTCCAGTACCATCCCACATAGCCATGGTACTGTGCTCCAGTACCATCCCACATAGCCATGGTTCCGTGCTCCAGTACCATCCCACATAGCCATGGTACTGTGCTCCAGTACCATCCCACACAGCCATGGATCCGTGTTCCGGTTCCTTGCCCAGCAGCAATGGTTCCGACTCCTGAACCGGTCCCCACAGCCATGGTTCCGGCTCCAGAACCGGCCCATGCAGCCATGGTCCCTGCTACAGAACCGGCCCACACAGCCATGGTCCCAGCCCCAGTCATGGCCCCAGCAGCCATGGTTCGGGCTTCAGTACCGGCCCCAGTAGCCATGGTCCCAACTCCAGTTCCCTCTCGAGTCTCCTCTCAAGCTACCTCTCGAGTCACCCCTCAAGTCACTCCTCGAGTCCCCTCTCGAGTCCCCTCTCGAGTTCCCTCTCAAGTCCCCTCTCAAGTTCCTACCCAAGTCCCCTCTCAAGTTTCCTCTCAGGTCCCCTTTCGAGTCTCTACTCGAGTCTCCTCTCAAGTTCCCTCTCAAGTCTCCTCTCGAGTTCCCTCTCAGGTCTCTTCTCGAGTCTCTTCTCGAGTCCCCTCTCAAATCCCCTCACGAGTCCCCTCTCGAGTCCCCTCTCAAAACACTTCTCAAGTCCCCTCTCAAGACACTTCTCAGGTCCCATCTCGAGTCTCTTCTCAAGTCCCCTTACAGGTCCTCTCTCGAGGCCCCTCTCAAGGCCCCTCTCCAGTTCCCTCTCGATTCCCCTCTCAAGTTCCTACCCGAGTCCCCTCTCAAGTTCCTACCCGAGTCCCCTCTCAAGTTCCTACCCGAGTCCCCTCTCAAGTTCCTACCCGAGTCCCCTCTCGAGGCCCCTCTCAAGTTCCCTCTCGAGTCTCCTCTCGAGTTCCCTCTCGAGTCTCCTCTCGAGTTTCCTCTCGAGTTCCCTATCGAGTTCCCTCTCCAGTCACCTCTCAAGCCCCCTCTCAAGTCACCTCTCGAGTCTCCGATCAAGTTCCCTCTCAAGATTCCTCTCAAGTCAACTCTCAAGTTTCCTCTTGAGTTCCCTCTCAAGCCCTCTATCGAGTTCCCACTCAAGTCCCTACTCACATGTCGTTGGAGTTTCCGCTGGGGGTCCTGCCAACTCTATGTCCTGTGCCGTTGGAGGCCCCGCCGACTACTCTTCTGCCGGGGGTCCTGCCAACCCTGTGTCCTGTCCCGTTGGAGGCCCCGCCGACTACTCTCCTGCCGGGGGTCCTGCCAACCCTATGTCCTGTGCCGTTGGAGGCCCCGCCGACTACTCTCCTGCCGGGGGTCCTGCCAACCCTAAGTCCTGTGCCGTTGGAGGCCCCGCCGACTACTCTCCTGCCGGGAGTCCTGCCAACCCTGTGTCCTGTGCCGTTGGAGGTCCCGCCGACTACTCTTCTGCCGGGGGCCCTGCCAGCCCCGTGTCCTGTTTCGTTGGAGGCCTCAACATCACCTGTTTCGCTGGGTGTGCTGCCAACTCCTTGTCCTCTTCCGTGGGGGATCTTGCCGACACCTGTCCCACCGGTTCCTGTCCGGTCAACACCGGCTCCTGCCCGGTCCCCTGAGAGCTGTGGTCTTTGCCCATCCTCGAACTCTGCCTTGCCCCCGGGCCGTCCGCCCGAGACCCCCTTTTTGAACTCTGCCTTGCCCCCGGGCCGTCCGCCCGAGACCCACTCCTCGAACTCTACCTTGCCCCCGGGCCGTCCGCCCGAGTTCCCCTTTTTGAACTCTGCCTTGCGCCCGGGCCGTCCGCCCGAGACCCCATCCATGGTCTGTGCCTTACCCCCGGGCCGTCCACCCGAGACCCCTTCCTGGTCCTCTGCCGTGTCCTGGGCTGTCAGTCAAGGCCCGTCCTCCGGACCCCCTCCACCCACCCTACTGGACTTTTTGGATTTTTTTTTGGTTTTGTTTAGGGACGTCTAGTATCCGTCCCTTGAGGAGGTGGTTCTGTCAGGGTTATTATGTCATGTCACGTTTCTATGTCTAGGCGTGGGTGTTTTTCCGTTCTCCTTGTCATGTTTTCCTCCCTGTATATTGTCTGGTCTCTTTTCCCTGTGTTTTTCCTCCTGTCGTTAGTTTCCCTGGTGTGTCTAAGTTCCTGAGTGTTTTCACCTGTCACTCCTTGTGTGTCTCCTGTGCTCATCAGTGTCAGCCCCGCCCCTGATTGTTCCCACCTGTGTCTAGTTACCCTGTGTTTAAATTCCCCTGTCTCCCAGTGTTCAGTGTCAGTTCGTCTTGTCGATTGTCATGGTAAGGTCTATGCTCCTGGTACTCATGACAAGTTGTTGATTCCTCACTGCATGAGCGCATTCATTTTTTGTTCCCTGTTTTTTGTCATCTCGACTAGAGTTTTGGTGGTTACCTTTTTTGTTCATTTTTGCCAGTCATGGAAAAATAAAGTATCTTACAATACTTTACCTCTGTCTCCCTGTCTGCAATTGGGTCCAACATCCTAAGTGCCTGAGTTCTTAACAGTTTTTCATTCCACTGCTACGCTGACGACACCCAATTAATTCTGTCCTTCCCCCGCTCAGAGACCCAGGTCGTCTAGCTGACATCTCTCAGTGGATGTCTGCTCATCACCTCAAGCTCAACCTTGACAAAACTGAACTGCTTTTCCTTCCGGGAAAAGATTGTCCCTCTCTTGACCTGACGATCAACATCGGCCCCTCTGTTGTTTCCCCGACCCAGACTGCATTGACTCTGGGTGAGACCCTAGATAACAACCTGTCCTTCACTGCAAACATCGCTGCTCCAACCCGCTGCTGCAGATACACGCTCTACAGCATCAGGAGGACGCGTCCCCAGCTGACCCAGAAAGCCACGCAGGTTCTGGTCCAGGCTCTCGTCACCTCACGCCTAGACTACTGCAACTCCCTCCGGGCTGGTCTACCTGCATGTGCCATCCGACCTCTGCAGCTCATCCAGAATGCAGCGGCTCGTCTGCTCTTCAACCTTCCTGAATGTTCCACACCACGCCGCTCCTCCGCTCCCTCCACTGGCTTCCGGTAACTGCTAGAATCCACTTCAAGACAATGGTGCTTGCGTACCATGCTGCGAATGGATCTGGCCCTTCCTACATCCAGGACATGGTTAAACCGTACACCCCAGCACGTGCACTCCGCTCTGCATCAGCCAGACGGCTCGCTGCACCCTCGCTGCGAGGGGGACCCAAGTTCCCATCAGCAGAAACACGTGGGTTTGCTGTCCTGGCTCCAAGATGGTGGAACGAGCTCCCATTGACATCAGGACAGCAGAAAGCTCACACACCTTCCAGACTGAAACTCATCTCTTTCGACTCCACCTCGAGGATAGAACTACTAACAAAGCACTTATATACTAACAAAGGACTGGCTTACCTAAAGCCAGTTGAGTAGCACTTGAAATGTTTTTGCTCTATGAAACCTGATGTACTTTATGATTCTGTTTTCTTCAAGGTTGTATTTTGTTGGTCAAACGCACTTATTGTAAGTCTCTCTGGATAAAAGCCTCAGCTAAATGCAATGTAATGTAATGGAAACGACTCGCTGGGATCTCGAGCTGAGCGCTCATTGGTGGGTTTTACCCCGTGCTGCTGATGAAGCTCTCCCATTGGCTCGGCTAAAGTTTGTTGTTGTTTTGTGTCAGTTTTACGAGTCGCCCCTTTTCATCATTGTTCCACAATGTTTATCATCATGAGATTAATATCTATATATTTGATACTATACTTGCACTGCTTACCGTTTCATATTTTATATATCTGTATTAATACACACTGTTCATACTGCTCACAGGCTGCTGTGTGTATCTAGTGTATTAATACACACTGTTCATACTGCTCACAGGCTGCTGTGTGTATCTAGTGTAATAATACACACTGTTCATACTGCTCTCAGGCTGCTGTGTGTATCTAGTGTATTAATACACACTGTTCATATTGCTCTCAGGTTGCTGTGTGTATCTAGTGTATTAATACACACTGTTCATACTGCTATCAGGCTGCTGTGTGTATCTAGTGTATTAATACACACTGTTCATACTGCTCACAGGCTGCTGTGTGTATCTAGTGTAATAATACACACTGTTCATACTGCTCTCAGGCTGCTGTGTGTATCTAGTGTATTAATACACACTGTTCATACTGCTCACAGGCTGCTGTGTGTATCTAGTGTATTAATACACACTGTTCATACTGCTCTCAGGCTGATGTGTGTATCTAGTGTATTAATACACACTGTTCATATTGCTCTCAGGCTGCTGTGTGTATCTAGTGTATTAATACACACTTTTCATACTGCTCACAGGGTGCTGTGTGTATCTAGTGTATTAATACACACTGTTCATACTGCTCACAGGCTGCCGTGTGTATCTAGTGTATTAATACACACTGTTCATACTGCTCTCAGGCTGCTGTGTGTATCTGGTGTATTAATACACACTGTTCATACTGCTCTCAGGCTGCTATGTGTATGTAGTGTATTAATACACACTGTTCATACTGCTCTCAGGCTGCTGTGTGTATCTAGTGTATTAATACAGACTGTTCATACTGCTCTCAGGCTGCTGTGTGTATCTAGTGTATTAATACACACTGTTCATACTGCTATCAGGCTGCTGTGTGTATCTAGTATATTAATACACACTGTTCATACTGCTCTCAGGCTGCTATGTGTGTATCTACTGTATTAATACACACTGTTCATACTGTTCTCAGGCTGCTGTGTGTATCTAGTGTATTAATACACACTGTTCATACTGCTCTCAGGCTGCTGTGTGTATCTAGTGTATTAATACACACTGTTCATACTGCTGTGTGTATCTAGTGTATTAATACACACTGTTCATACTGCTCTCAGGCTGCTATGTGTGTATCTAGTGTATTAATACACACTGTTCATACTGCTCACAGGCTGCTGTGTGTATCTAGTGTATTAATACACACTGTACATACTGCTCCAGGCTGCTGTGTGTATCTAGTGTATTAATACACACTGTTCATACTGCTCTCAGGCTGCTGTGTGTATCTAGTGTATTAATACACACTGTACATACTGCTCTCAGGCTGCTGTGTGTATCTAGTGTATTAATACACACTGTACATACTGCTCTCAGGCTGCTGTGTGTATCTAGTGTATTAATACACACTGTACATACTGCTCTCAGGCTGCTGTGTGTATCTAGTGTATTAATACACACTGTTCATACTTCTCACAGGCTGCTGTGTATATCTAGTGTATTAATACACACTGTTCATACTGCTCTCAGGCCGTTATTGTGTACATTACTTTTCTCTTCACTGCTCGTTGCTCCTGGTCAGAAGCTGAGCTGCATTTCGTTGTCTCCTGTAATCTGTGCAATAACAATAAAGTTTAATCTAATCTTGAGCAGGAACAAATGTATTTACTTCGTACATATCTGACATTAACGATTAAACACATGTGTGCATTCTTTATAAATGCAAACCGAGTCAAGTCGACTCCGGAGGTGGCGGTATGCACCTTCAAGCTGTTTGCAATCCGCCAAAAAATCGAGAGAAGAAGAAGAAGACGAAGCTGACTCCGAGCTGTCCGACTTCAGGCGAGCTTTTTGAGACCTCCCCGCTGCGATCGGCTATTCCCGTCTACTTTGGAGGCGAGCCGCAGCGCGTCTCAAACAAGCCTAGTGTGTGTGTGTGTGTGTGTGTGTGTGTGTGTGTGTGTGTGTGTGTGTGTGTGTGTGTGTGTGTGTGTGTGTGTGTGTGTGTGTGTGTGTGTGTGTGTGTGTGTGTGTGTGTGTGTGTGTGTGTGTGTGTGTGTGTGCGTGTGTGTAGTATTAAAGGTCCCATGTCATGCTTCCCTGGTTCTGACCCGTCTCCTGGTGTTCTGTAGCTTCTGACCCGTCTCCTGGTGTTCTGTAGCTTCTGACCCGTCCCCTGGTGTTCTGTAGCTTCTGACCCGTCCTGTTACGGCCTATAGGATTTTGGACCCCAAAGCAAAAGACTGGAGAGAGATGGTCGATAAACAAAAAGCTTTATTCAAGCAGAGAACAAAAAATACGGCAGTGGAGTCAGGAAGTTGGCTGGCAAAAATCCAAACAATAATCCAAACAACGAGGAGAGCAGCGAGACACACCGGAGGGTCGAAACACAGAGGAATTATCTGGCAGGGAAGTGGCATGAGGACCGGGCTTTTATCTCTACAGGTGAAGAGGTGAGTGGAAACAGGTGTGCCTTGTCTGCTACTGGGAGGAGCCAGCCAACTCCCTGTCACACGCCAGCCCTGCAGAGGAACACAGAGAAGAGAGGGGTGAGAGATACAGGGAGAGGAACACAGAGAAGAGAGGGGTGAGACAGGAAATAGCACACAAAAGCACACAACTAAAATACAACTAAACAGAATCATAACAGTACCCCCCCCTCAACGGACGCCTCCTGGCGTCCTAACAGGCATGTCCGGGTACCTCTCATAAAAGTCCCTAAGGAGAGCAGGGTCCAAAATCAGGGAGCGGGAGACCCATTGACGCTCCTCTAGTCCGTTCCCATCCCAATCCACCAAGTACTGGAACCCCCGGCCTCGCCGTCGTACATCCAACAACCGCTGGACGGTGAAAGCAGGATGATTGTCAATACTCCGGGGGGGAGGAGGGGGCTCGGCCGGAGGGCTCAGAGGACTGGAGGAAACTGGTTTGAGAAGTGAGACATGAAATGATGGGTGGACATTCAAGGCAGCAGGCAGCTTGAGCCTAACCACAGCGGGGTTAATAATCCATTCAATGACAAACGGGCCAATGTACCTGGGTGCCAGTTTGCGGGAGTCAGTCTGGAGTGGCAGATCACGGGAGGACAGCCAGACCTTCTGACCGGGCTGGTAGTCCGGGGCTGGAGTGCGATGGCGGTCTGCAAGCCTCTGGTTGCGAGCAGCAGTGCGAACGAGAGCTGCCCGAGCTTCATGCCAGACTCTGCGGGCCCGCCGAAAATGCCCCTGTACTGAGGGGACTGCCACATCCCTCTCCTGGGCGGGGAAGAGAGGGGGTTGGAACCCAACAGAAGCCATGAATGGAGACATTCCTGTGGCGGAGCAAACCAGGGAGTTGTGGGCATATTCAACCCAAGGCAGGTGGGAGGCCCAGGAGACTGGATGGTGAGAAGAGACACAGCGAAGGGCTGCCTCCAGGTCCTGATTCGCACGCTCAGTCTGGCCGTTGGTCTGCGGGTGGTAACCTGATGACAGACTGGTCGACGCCCCCAATGCCTGGCAAAAAGCTTTCCAGACTCGAGAGGCAAATTGCGGAACCCTGTCAGAAACAATGTCCAGAGGAATGCCATGCAATCTAAAAACATGCTGGGTGATTAGTGTAGCAGTCTCCAGAGCAGAAGGTAACTTAGGTAGAGGAACGAAGTGTACGGCCTTGGAAAAGCGGTCAACAATCGTCAGGATAACTGTATTTCCTTCCGATGGGGGAAGACCCGTCACGAAGTCCATGGCGATGTGAGACCAAGGCCGATGAGGAATGGGAAGAGGGCGGAGAAGACCAGCAGGGGCCCGGTGGGATGCCTTACTGCGGGCGCAGATGGAGCAGGCGGCGACATACTTCTTGGCGTCAGAGGACATGGAGGGCCACCAGAAGCGTTGTTGGATGAGGCCTAGAGTCCGAAGTGCTCCTGGATGGCAAGCTATCTTAGAATCATGTCCCAACTGGAGCACTGAAGATCTGGCGTGCGGTGGAACGAACAGCCGACCCGGTGGACAACCCTCAGGAGCTGGATGGTCCTCTTGTGCCTCCAAGACCACCCTCTCAACCTCCCATCTGGCTACTCCCACCACACAGGAGGATGGAAGAATGGTTCCTGCGGATGTCTCCTCAACCGGAGGAGCGAACTGACGTGACAGGGCATCTGCCTTGATGTTCCGTGAGCCTGGCCGATAGGTGAGGGTGAAGCTGAACCGGCCCAGAAAAAGTGCCCATCGAGCCTGGCGAGAGTTGAGCCTGCGAGCAGAACGGAGATAAGCTACGTTTCTGTGGTCCGTCCATACCACAAACGGATGAGTTGTGCCTTCAAGCCAGTGCCTCCATTCCTGCAGGGCTAAGACTACTGCCAGAAGCTCCCGATTTCCCACATCATAGTTTCTTTCTGCCGGGGAGAGCCGGCGGGAAAAGAAGGCGCAGGGATGCAACTTCTGGTCGGAGGCTGAGCGCTGGGAGAGGACTGCCCCTACACCAGTGTCGGAGGCATCCACTTCGACCACGAAAGGGGCTGAAGAATCAGGGTGAGATAACACAGGAGCAGAGGAAAACAAACATTTCAACATAGCAAAAGCAGCCTCAGCTTCAGATGACCACACAAAGGGAACTTTAACTGAGGTGAGCTTGGTGAGTGGGGCGGCTGCTCGACTATAGTCACGAATAAACCTGCGGTAAAAGTTGGCAAAACCAAGAAACCTTTGGAGTTGCTTTCTCGTTGTAGGAGTGGGCCATTCGGCCACTGCCATGACTTTGGCAGGGTCGGCTCTGACCTGTCCCTTCTCCACCACAAAACCCAGGAATGAAACAGAGGAAACATGAAAGGCACACTTCTCAGCCTTAACATAAAGTCTGTTCTCCAGGAGTCTCTGCAGCACCAACCTCATGTGTTGGACATGTTCTTGGGGGTCACGAGAGAAAATGAGGATATCATCAAGATACACAAAGACAAATCTGTTAAGCATATCACGAAGGACATCGTTAATGAGTGTCTGAAACACAGCAGGGGCGTTAGTTAACCCAAAAGGCATAACTAAATATTCAAAATGTCCCAGGGGCGTCTTAAACGCAGTCTTCCACCCGTCTCCCTCCCTTATCCTAACTAGGTGGTAGGCATTTCGGAGGTCCAACTTAGAGAAGATGGTGGCTTGATGGAGGAAACCAAAAGCTGAGTCTATGAGCGGAAGAGGATACCTATTCTTTACAGTAATGTCATTCAAGCCCCTGAAATCAATACAGGGGCGTAGAGTCTTATCCTTCTTGTCAACAAAAAAAACCCTGCCCCCAATGGAGAGCGAGAAGAGCGAATGAGACCAGCAGCAACAGAGTCAGTGATATAAGTCTCCCTGGCCTCCCTCTCCGGCTTGGAGATATTATAAAGTCTGCTCGAAGGCAAGGGAGCACCGGGGAGCAAGTCAATGCCACAGTCATAAGGTCGATGAGGTGGTAGAGACAGGGCACGATCCTTGCTGAAAACCTCCTGGAGGTCATGATACTCAGAGGGAACTGACGTGAGGTCAACAGGTCTGGGGGGAACAGGTCTTGAAGTAACAGTGGTGGGTATGGCAGAGTGTAAACAGTGAGAGTGGCAGAACAAACTCCAATTGACGATGGATAAGGTGGCCCAGTCTATGTGTGGGTTGTGGAGTTTAAGCCAGGGGAGACCTAACACCAGCGGAGAAAGGGGTGAGGGAATGAGATACAGGGAAATGGTCTCGTGATGATTACCTGAGAGTAACAATGACACTGGGGCAGTACGGTGAGTTACACGGGCAAGAAGCCTACCATCAAGGGAAAAAATGTTCTTGGGCTCGGGAAGGAGTTCTGAGGGGAGATTAGACTGGAAAACCAGGTCAGAGTCAATACAATTTTCATCAGCCCCTGAATCAACTAAGACTTGGAGAGGAAGGGAAACTTGAGAACTAGAAACCGCACCCTTTAACTGGAGACGATTAGCGTGGGAAGGGGAGACAGAAGTATGGCTCACCAGCGCCCCTCCCCCAGCTGCTGAGCCTGCTCTTTTGGCCGAGCGGAACAGTTGCATATACTGTGGCCAGCCTGACCACAATATATGCAGAGCCTCTGGAGGAAACGGCATTCCCGTTCAGCAGGTGAAAGCCTCATTCTCCCCAGCTGCATAGGCTCCTCTGGGCTTAGGGATGAGGAGACGGTGGGTGGGTCCCGGTAGGAGAAAGGCTCCAGGCGTTGGTGAGGAGGTGCAGACTGTCCAGGCGGACATGGTGACTTGGGTTGGGAAAAGGGGAGAGGGAATCTCTGCCTGTCTGTTCTCTCCCTACGCCTCTCAGGGAGGCGATTATCTAAGCGAATGGCCAAAGAAATTAACTCCTCAAGGGACGAAGTCTCATCTCGAGCAGCTAGCTCGTCCTTTAACTCCTCGTTTAATCCACGGGAAAAAACTTTCTGTAGAGCCGTCTCATCCCACCCGCTCTCTGCTGCGAGAATGCGGAAATCAATTGAGTAAGTGGAGACTGACTCAGAACCCTGGCGTAAAGAAAGGAGCCGATTACCAGCCTCCTTACCCTGAAGCGGGTGGTCAAAGACTCGATACATCTCGGTCTCAAACACAGGAAAGGAGTTATAGACAGCTGGGTTACTCTTGGCTATGGTCACCGCCCATGCAGCTGCTTTACCCGATAACAAACTCATAACGAAAGCTACTCTAGTTCTGTCAGAGGAGTAAGTTAAAGGCTGCTGATCAAAAACTATGGAGCA
>NW_027263064.1:57500-72913 GCF_902827115.2 Pseudochaenichthys georgianus | reverse complement strand
CCCCAGACAGCTGCTGACTCAGACGCCACGGTAGTTCTTAGGGTCTGATCCCCAGACAGCTGCTGACTCAGACGCCACGGTAGTTCTTAGGGTCTGATCCCCAGGACAGCTGCTGACTCAGACGCCACGGTAGTTCTTAGGGTCTGATCCCCAGACAGCTGCTGCCTCAGACGCCACGGTAGTTCTTAGGGTCTGATCCCCAGACAGCTGCTGACTCAGACGCCACGGTAGTTCTTAGGGTCTGATCCCCAGACAGCTGCTGACACAGACGCCACGGTAGTTCTTAGGGTCTGATCCCCAGACGCCACGGTAGTTCTTAGGGTCTGATCCCCAGACGCCACGGTAGTTCTTAGGGTCTGATCCCCAGACAGCTGCTGACACAGACGCCACGGTAGTTCTTAGGGTCTGATCCCCAGACAGCTGCTGACACAGACGCCACGGTAGTTCTTAGGGTCTGATCCCCAGACGCCACGGTAGTTCTTAGGGTCTGATCCCCAGACAGCTGCTGACACAGACGCCACGGTAGTTCCCAGGGTCTGATCCCCAGACAGCTGCTGACTCAGACGCCACGGTAGTTCTTAGGGTCTGATCCCCAGACAGCTGCTGACTCAGACGCCACGGTAGTTCTTAGGGTCTGATCCCCAGACAGCTGCTGACTCAGACGCCACGGTAGTTCTTAGGGTCTGATCCCCAGACAGCTGCTGACTCAGACGCCACGGTAGTTCCCAGGGTCTGATCCCCAGACAGCTGCTGACTCAGACGCCACGGTAGTTCTTAGGGTCTGATTGTCTCCACTCTTGTGAAGGGGAGTGAGCCCTTTGCACCAGAGGAACACATCCTGACTGCAATACGATGCTGAACAGCTTGAACTCTGGGGTGCTGCATCGGAGCATCTCCTTTTGAATGTTGTCTGGGCCTCAAGCTTTCCTTGGCCGGAGAGAGTGTGTCTGTGGTCACCTCCTCCCAAGTCATTGGGAATCAAGAGGCTTTTGGTGGTCTTTAATAGTTTCTTCTAATGTTTGGAGTTTCTCTTTTGTAATACACTGATCTGAATTCATTAGATGTATCGTCTTTGAACAAACGTTCTAAATGTTCTCTCCAGACGTCACCGTGTGGATGGTACTGCTTGGGTTGCTTTGTGCTGACGTTGTTCCACAGATCCCAGAATTGATTTTGATCAATGGCTTTCTCAATATCCTCAAGTTCCATGTGGGTATCATTTAGTTTCTTGTTCCTTATTGTACATTTATATTTGTTTAAGACGTCATTGTATCTGATGCGTAAGGCTGGGTTGTTTGGTTGCCGATGTTTTTCATTTGCTATTTTTCTCAGGTCTTTCTGATGGTCTTGCATTCCTGGTCAAACCATGTGTCAGCGTTTTGCCTTTTAACAGGCTTCCGTCTTTGCTTGATAAGGTCAGCTTTAATAGCTGCCTTGTGAAATATCATGTTGATATAATCAATGGCCATGTTTACACCGTCTTTGGTAGGACCATATTGATTTTGGTCAAATAGTGACATGTCATTTATCAGATCAGGTGAGTTCAAGGCCATGGTGAATGTGTCTCCACTGTCTGGGCCCACCTGTAGGCAGGATGTCATGTGTACAGCTGTCTGGGCCCACCTGTGAGCAGGATGTCATGTGTACAGCTGACTGGGCCCACCTGTGAGCAGGATGTCATGTGTACAGCTGTCTGGGCCCACCTGTGAGCAGGATGTCATGTGTACAGCTGTCTGGGCCCACCTGTGAGCAGGATGTCATGTGTACAGCTGACTGGGCCCACCTGTGAGCAGGATGTCATGTGTACAGCTGTCTGGGCCCACCTGTAGGCAGGATGTCATGTGTACAGCTGACTGGGCCCACCTGTAGGCAGGATGTCATGTGTACAGCTGTCTGGGCCCACCTGTAGGCAGGATGTCATGTGTACAGGTGACTGGGCCCACCTGTGAGCAGGATGTCATGTGTACAGCTGTCTGGGCCCACCTGTGAGCAGGATGTCATGTGTACAGCTGACTGGGCCCACCTGTGAGCAGGATGTCATGTGTACAGCTGTCTGGGCCCACCTGTGAGCAGGATGTCATGTGTACAGCTGACTGGGCCCACCTGTGAGCAGGATGTCATGTGTACAGCTGACTGGGCCCACCTGTGAGCAGGATGTCATGTGTACAGCTGTCTGGGCCCACCTGTGAGCAGGATGTCATGTGTACAGCTGACTGGGCCCACCTGTGAGCAGGATGTCATGTGTACAGCTGTCTGGGCCCACCTGTGAGCAGGATGTCATGTGTACAGCTGTCTGGGCCCACCTGTGAGCAGGATGTCATGTGTACAGCTGACTGGGCCCACCTGTGAGCAGGATGTCATGTGTACAGCTGACTGGGCCCACCTGTGAGCAGGATGTCATGTGTACAGCTGACTGGGCCCACCTGTGAGCAGGATGTCATGTGTACAGCTGACTGGGCCCACCTGTAGGCAGGATGTCATGTGTACAGCTGTCTGGGCCCACCTGTAGGCAGGATGTCATGTGTACAGCTGTCTGGGCCCACCTGTAGGCAGGATGTCATGTGTACAGCTGACTGGGCCCACCTGTAGGCAGGATGTCATGTGTACAGCTGACTGGGCCCACCTGTGAGCAGGATGTCATGTGTACAGCTGACTGGGCCCACCTGTAGGCAGGATGTCATGTGTACAGCTGTCTGGGCCCACCTGTGGGCAGGATCTCATGTGTACAGCTGTCTGGGCCCACCTGTAGGCAGGATGTCATGTGTACAGCTGTCTGGGCCCACCTGTGAGCAGGATGTCATGTGTACAGCTGTCTGGGCCCACCTGTGGGCAGGATGTCATGTGTACAGCTGTACTGGGCCCACCCTGTGAGGCAGGATGTCATGTGTACAGCTGATCTGGGCCCACCTGTAGGCAGGATGTCATGTGTACAGCTGTCTGGGCCCACCTGTAGGCAGGATGTCATGTGTACAGCTGTCTGGGCCCACCTGTAGGCAGGATGTCATGTGTACAGCTGTCTGGGCCCACCTGTGAGCAGGATGTCATGTGTACAGCTGTCTGGGCCCACCTGTGAGCAGGATGTCATGTGTACAGCTGACTGGGCCCACCTGTGGGCAGGATGTCATGTGTACAGCTGACTGGGCCCACCTGTGAGCAGGATGTCATGTGTACAGCTGTCTGGGTTCCCTTGCTGTGTCTCTCATTGGACCTGAGAGTTTAAGAACACATTGATTTGGTTGTGGTCTGAAAAGGGGAGGGTCCATGTCAGTGATTGCATAGTCTACTACACTAGACCCTAGAGCTGAGGAGTATGTGAACCTCCCTAAAGAGTCCCCTCTGAACCTCCCGTTCACTATGTACAGGCCTCTCTCTCTCCCCCTCTCCCTCTCCCTCCCCCTCTGAACCTCCCGTTCACTATGTACAGGCCTCTCTCTCTCCCCCTCTCCCTCTCCCTCCCCCTCTGAACCTCCCGTTCACTATGTACAGGCCTCTCTCTCTCCCCCCCTCTCCCTCTCCCCCTCCCCCTCTGAACCTCCCGTTCACTATGTACAGGCCTCTCTCTCTCCCCCTCTCCCTCTCCCTCCCCCTCTGAACCTCCCGTTCACTATGTACAGGCCTCTCTCTCTCCCCCTCTCCCTCTCCCTCCCCCTCTGAACCTCCCGTTCACTATGTACAGGCCTCTCTCTCTCCCCCTCTCCCTCTCCCTCCCCCTCTGACCCTCCCGTTCACTATGTACAGGCCTCTCTCTCTCCCCCTCTCCCTCTCCCTCCCCCTCTGAACCTCCCGTTCACTATGTACAGGCCTCTCTCTCTCTCTCTCTCTCCCTCTCCCTCCCCCTCTGAACCTCCCGTTCACTATGTACAGGCCTCTCTCTCTCCCCCTCTCCCTCTCCCTCCCCCTCTGAACCTCCCGTTCACTATGTACAGGCCTCTCTCTCTCCCCCTCTCCCTCTCCCTCCCCCTCTGAACCTCCCGTTCACTATGTACAGGCCTCTCTCTCTCTCTCCCTCTCCCTCCCCCTCTGAACCTCCCGTTCACTATGTACAGGCCTCTCTCTCTCTCTCTCTCTCTCTCCCTCTCCCTCCCCCTCTGAACCTCCCGTTCACTATGTACAGGCCTCTCTCTCTCTCTCTCCCTCTCCCTCCCCCTCTGAACCTCCCGTTCACTATGTACAGGCCTAAGGCCCGACAGAGATGCATCTCTTTGCCATTCTGATTGACTTCAGAGTCAAGGCTGTTCCGATGGCTGACGGTTGGTGTGGTAAACAGGGGGGGCTCACCAAATACATGGTGGCTGCCCTGTGGGTCTATGACATCAGGTTCAATTCCTGTCCGTCCGTTCAGATCTCCAGTTAGAAGCACATTTCCCTGGGCCTGAAAATAGGCGATTTCTGAATGGAGAGTTTCAAAAATGTCTTCTTCAAAATAAGGAGAATCTCCTGGGGGAATATAAATAGCACACACGTATAGATTCCTGTCAGCTATGCCCAGGGTTTGATCTAACCTTAGCCACATGTGGGATTGACCTTGTTTCACTACTGAGGTCTGACGGCAAAGATCTCCTTCATACCACACCAAGACCCCCCGATGTTCTGCCCTGCGTATGTGTTTGATTTGATAGAGGGCACCATGACTTCATTCTAACCTGGAGGACAGTGAGTGAGCAGATCATTTTCACACCATGTTTCTGTTCATATAATGAGATCAACATCTTTGATTCTAAGAACTCTGGATTCTCACTCTGGACCTCAAAGGTTGAGGAGTGGAGTCCCTGAATATTCCAACAGCTTATATGAAAAGAACGCATCTTTTTTTTCTTCAAAAACAAACAATCAAAATGAACCTGTATAGTGAGACGAATATATATAAAAAAAGAAAAAACTATTTTCACTAATATTACTATTACTACTGATTACTACGATAACATATATATGTAATGTCTTAGCTGGACAGAAGTCGGGTGCACAGGGTGTGCAGCATCACCCTGATGTCTCCCAGTTCAGAGGCAGCAGGGGGAGGGAGGGTGGCAGCAGGGGGAGGGAGGGTGCAGCAGGGGGAGGGAGGGTGGCAGCAGGGGGAGGGAGGGTGCAGCATAGCTCCGCTGCTGTAGGCGGGGAGGGAGACGAGGAGCAGCTGTTGCTGCATATCTCTGCTGCTGATGTCGTGCAGGTGTTGAGCTGGGGGAAAGTAGCCTCCTCTGGGTGTGTTGGGGGCGTGGGGAGTGGGAGGTCCAGGCTGAGCTGTTGTGTCTCCTCACAGCAGGGGTGGTGATCCTGGGGTGGTGATGGGGAGGAAGCGGTCTGGGAGGGTCTATTGGGCCTCTAGAGGAGGGGGTGGGAGGGGTGCGTCCCAGGGCTGCATCTTTGAGGGTCTTATATCCCCACCCTCTCTCTGTGTAGGTGGAGTCCATCACAGAGGTCCCAGGGGCCAATGGTTGAGTGGAGGGCCAGGTGGACATTTGGTAAGGTGGCACATCCTTTTCTGATCTCCATATTAATGTCATGGATGACATGAGGAGGGGTGTCTGTCCTAGGCAGCAGGGTGGAGACCACAATGCGGGTGTCGGGGAATTCCTTACTGGCCTGCTCCGCCATTTTCCTCACTGCCTCAGCAGTGTCCCTACGGAGGCTGTGCAGGTCATGTGTTCCCGTGTGGATCACTAGGTACTGAGGGCTCCTGAGGGTCTCCTTCTCCAACAGCTTCATGGCCTGGCCTGTGGTGCTGCAGGGTTTAGACAGCACCTGGCCTGTGGTGCTGCAGGGTTTAGACAGCACCTGGCCTGTGGTGCTGCAGGGTTTAGACAGCACCTGGCCTGTGGTGCTGCAGGGTTTAGACAGCACCTGGCCTGTGGTGCTGCAGGGTTTAGACAGCACCTGGCCTGGTGCTGCAGTGTTTAGACAGCACCTGGCCTGGTGCTGCAGGGTTTAGACAGCACCTGGCCTGTGGTGCTGCAGGGTTTAGACAGCACCTGGCCTGGTGCTGCAGTGTTTAGACAGCACCTGGCCTGTGGTGCTGCAGGGTTTAGACAGCACCTGGCCTGGTGCTGCAGTGTTTAGACAGCACCTGGCCTGTGGTGCTGCAGGGTTTAGACAGCACCTGGCCTGGTGCTGCAGTGTTTAGACAGCACCTGGCCTGTGGTGCTGCAGGGTTTAGACAGCACCTGGCCTGTGGTGCTGCAGGGTTTAGACAGCACCTGGCCTGTGGTGCTGCAGGGTTTAGACAGCACCTGGCCTGTGGTGCTGCAGTGTTTAGACAGCACCTTTTTATCAGGAAAAAGCTTTCTTGGGTCCAGGAACTTCCCGTTTGAGTCAGTCAGCAGGACCCCTTGTGGGTCTTGTTCTTCAGGCTGAGTAGAGGGAGGCTGGGGGGGGCAGAGCTGGCTGTGGGCAGCTGGCTGTGTGGGTGTATCAGGAGGGGCCAGGGTGTTGTTGGGCTGGGTGCTGAGCAGAGAGGGTGGGCCAAGGACACTGGCAGGGAGAGTCTGTGTCTCTCTGCTCGTCATTGTGAGGACTGATGAGAGTTTCTTCCTCAGGTGCTGGACCTGCCTGGTGAAGCTCTTCTCTCTACACTCAGCATCCTCCCTCAGGTGCTGGACCTGCCTGGTGAAGCTCTTCTCTCTACACTCAGCATCCTCCCTCAGGTGCTGGACCTGCCTGGTGAAGCTCTTCTCTCTACACTCAGCATCCTCCCTCAGGTGCTGGACCTGCCTGGTGAAGCTCTTCTCTCTACACTCAGCATCCTCCCTCACCTTGGCTAACTGAACACGGAGCACACTGTTCTCCTGTTTGAGTGCCTCTACCCTTCCTCTGAGGTCAGATGCCAAGGCCTCGTTGTGGCTCTTGAGCTGCTGGAGGTCCTCTTTAAGCTGCTGCAGAGTGTTGTCTGGGGGAGCAGACTGCCTGGCCTGGGTCCGCTCTTTGAATTCTGCAAAGTCCAGCTCCAGCAGGGCCACACTCTCCTTCAGCCGATTGTTGGAGCTGGCCGGTGTGGGAGGGGCAGAGATGGACAAGGTGTTGGGATTCTCTATTGGGCTCTCATCACCTTCGCTGTCAGAGGGGACACCAGAGGGGACACCAGAGGGGACATCAGAGGGGACATTGATCCTCTTTGTGTCCACCTCAGCTTTCAACAGGGGGAATGCCTCTTGGAATGACTCCAGGTTGGCTTCCTTCCCTTGGACCATGACCTTTCCTTTGGTGTAGTATGTGATGGTGAGCAGAGGGTCATCTTTACAGATGTGTAATCTGCCTCCTGAGCCGATGCCCTCTCTGGAGACGTGTGCATACTTGCTGCACAGAGTATCTTTCCAGATGTAGATGGAGTCAGTGAAGAATATGAGGTTGTTCTTCTTCCTTCCTTCTCTTTGTTGGGCAGTCAGTGAAGAGGACCTCTGGGTGTCCACACAGCGTCTTCTCCTTGTGTTTGTCCTTTGCATTTAGCAGGATATACAATCTCTCTTCCCTCTGCTCTGAGAGCTGAGAAGTTATTTTTTGCCTGCTGGACAGTTTCCATGGCGACCACTTGTTTTGTTCCAAAGAGATGCTAGGCTAATTAATTAGCTTTTTCTAGCTTACAAATACTTTTCTTTTCCTTTCTTCTTATCTTCATGAAATAATTCACAGTTTATAATGTTTCGCTACCTTCTTTGGTGCAGCTCCTTCCAACAGTGGCAGGTAACAGCTGGCAGCTCACAGCTAGCAGCCCACAGCTAGCAGGTAACAGCTGGCAGCTCACAGCTAGCAGCCCGCAGCTAGCAGGTAACAGCTAGCAGGTAACAGCTGGCAGCTAGCAGCTAGCAGCCCACAGCTAGCAGGTAACAGCTAGCAGGTAACAGCTGGCAGCTAGCAGCTAGCAGCCCACAGCTAGCAGGTAACAGCTAGCAGGTAACAGCTGGCAGCTAGCAGCTAGCAGCCCACAGCTAGCAGGTAACAGCTAGCAGGTAACAGCTGGCAGCTAGCAGCTAGCAGCCCACAGCTAGACGGTAACAGCTGGCAGCTCGCAGCTGGCAGCTCGCAGCTAGCAGCCCACAGTTGGCAGGTAACAGCTGGCAGCTAGCAGCTAGCAGCCCACAGCTAGACGGTAACAGCTGGCAGCTCGCAGCTGGCAGCTCGCAGCTAGCAGCCCACAGCTGGCAGGTAACAGCTGGCAGCTAGCAGCTAGCAGCCCACAGCTAGACGGTAACAGCTGGCAGCTTGCAGCTGGCAGCTCGCAGCTAGCAGCCCACAGCTAGCAGGTAACAGCTGGCAGCTCACAGCTAGCAGCCCACAGCTAGACGGTAACAGCTGGCAGCTCGCAGCTGGCAGCTCGCAGCTAGCAGCCCACAGCTGGCAGGTAACAGCTGGCAGCTAGCAGCTAGCAGCCCACAGCTAGCAGGTAACAGCTGGCAGCTCACAGCTAGCAGCCCACAGCTAGACGGTTGACAGTTGTCAGTTGGTAGTTGAAAGCTAGTTTGTAGTTTCAACTCAAAAATACATCCACAAATTGCGTTTCTTCCTCTGTTTTCTGTCGATCAATGTCGTTAATTCTTCTTTGGAGTTAATTCTGAAGAATAATTTCAGATTTTCCTATAAAATGTCTCACTTTTTAGGGTTAGGTCCAATTTCGATTTTTTGTTCAGCAGCTCATTTCTGATGCAGCTACTCAAAACCAATGTTACCTTTTTACTATCAACGGTATCTCGGCACCGAAACCGTAGTTTCGAATACACACCGGTGGTTTCTGACTTGGCTCGTTGTCAGCCGGTAACCAGCTGCCCAGACATTTCGAGGGGAAAGAGGATGGACTCTCTCTCTCTCTCTCTCTCTCTCTCTCTCTCTCTCTCTCTCTCTCTCTCTCTCTCTCTCTCTCTCACCTGTCTGTCTCTCACCTGTCTCTCACCTGTCTGTCTCTTACCTGTCTGTCTCTTACCTGTCTGTCTCTCACCTGTCTGTCTCTCTCCTGTCTGTCTCCTGTCTGTCTCTCACCTGTCTTTCTCTCACCTGTCTGTCTCTCACCTGTCTGTCTCTCACCTGTCTGTCTCTCACCTGTCTGTCTCTCACCTGTCTGTCTCTTACCTGTCTGTCTCTCACCTGTCTGTCTCTCTCCTGTCTGTCTCCTGTCTGTCTCTCACCTGTCTGTCTGTCTCCTGTCTGTCTCTCACCTGTCTGTCTGTCTCCTGTCTGTCTCTCTCCTGTCTGTCTCTCACCTGTCTGTCTCTCACCTGTCTGTCTCTCACCTGTCTGTCTCTGACCTGTCTGTCTCTGACCTGTCTGTCTCTCAGTGGGACCTGGTCTGTGGTCTCCGGCCTCTCAAACAGATGATCCAGACCATCTATATGGGGGGCGTTCTGACAGGAGCCATTGTGTACGGAGGGCTGTCAGACAGGTACACACACACACACACACACACACACACACACACACACACACACACACACACACACACACACACACACACACACACACACACACACACACACACACACACACACACACACACACACACACACACACACACACACACACACACACACACACACACACACACACACACACACACACACACACACACACACACACTCACACACATGCGTGCAATAGATACGCAGAAGTCCGATTTTGCGTGCATATGATACGCTAACCATTCCAACCCGGTATCACGGCAAGACGTGAACATGTGGCGATGTACCACGCTGGGAGACGTGAAGATGTCACGCTTTCGTCCCTTCAAACGGGACGGTTACACGGTATTGTTAGCCAGTGGAGAAATACCCGGAAATGCCAAGCAAAGGCTCCCGACGGTCAGGTGTTATTGTCAATATTAATATAATAATGGTTTACTTTTTTAATAGTCACACTCGATTTCGCCGGTTTTCTTGTTGCCCCAGCTGGACACCTCTTTGAGCAGAAACAAAGGCTACATTCATGTCTTCAATCGATGTTAATCCATGTGCGTAGATGTGGAATTAACGGACGTGACGTTGTGCGATTGCGTTGCCAGGCAACAGCTTTGGTTCATGTTAATATGGGACGGGTGGCGCAGTGGTCTGTGCATCTGATCATCCGATCAAGGGGGGTGCTGGGCAGACATGGGGTAGTTACTTAAAAAAAGTTATATATTACATATTACATATTACTTTAAAAAAAAGTAATATATTACACTACTTCGTTACTCTCTACATAAAGTAATTCGTTACTTTACTCGTTACTTTACTCGTTACTTTACTCGTTACTTTACTCGTTACTTTACTCGCAGGGCCGGCCCGCCCCTCCCTACAGGCAGATCACGCAGACTGCTAAAGTTTCAAATGTTCTCTTTAGTTCAGTTTCCATTGTCGCATAAGACTGATCCAGATCCTGAATGTTTTCCTATCTGACCGTGGCTGTCCTCTGTCTCCTGCTATCTGACCGTGGCTGTCCTCTGTCTCCTGCTATCTGACCGTGGCTGTCCTCTGTCTCCTGCTATCTGACCGTGGCTGTCCTCTGTCTCCTGCTATCTGACCGTGGCTGTCCTCTGTCTCCTGCTATCTGACCGTGGCTGTCCTCTGTCTCCTGCTATCTGACCGTGGCTGTCCTCTGTCTCCTGCTATCTGACCGTGGCTGTCCTCTGTCTCCTGCTATCTGACCGTGGCTGTCCTCTGTCTCCTGCTATCTGACCGTGGCTGTCCTCTGTCTCCTGCTATCTGACCGTGGCTGTCCTCTGTCTCCTGCTATCTGACCGTGGCTGTCCTCTGTCTCCTGCTATCTGACCGTGGCTGTCCTCTGTCTCCTGCTATCTGACCGTTGCTGTCCTCTGTCTCCTGCTATCTGACCGTGGCTGTCCTCTGTCTCCTGCTATCTGACCGTGGCTGTCCTCTGTCTCCTGCTATCTGACCGTGGCTGTCCTCTGTCTCCTGCTATCTGTATATTTTGCGCAGTCTATCTCTGCTCACGCTGTTGCGTCGGCGTGTTCTCCTGCGTGTTGGCCATGTGTTGCACTGGAACCAGACACCGCAAAGACTTCAGCCGAGCACGTACGAACTGCGCATGCGTGAGTGGCAATAACTCTCCTTACCAGCAGGTGGCGGTAGTGTGTATTCGTCATTCAAAACAGGCAACAACCGGAAAACAGAGAAGAAGAACAGACTACGTGTGTGATATAAATAAACAACAGCTATGTGCGTTAGCTTCTCATTAGCATGTGTTCTTTGCAGGTGTTTGTTGAGGTTTGATTGATTTTAGAAAGTAACGAAGTAACGCGTGTCGGGGCAATGTTAGTAACTGTAGTGTGATTAATGGATTATAAAAGTAGCGCGTTACACTACTCCGGTACCGACAAAGTAATATTTGTAAAAGTGAGCCGAATTAGTGTTGATACTGCAAGGAGACGTATTGTGTGAAAAGAAATGTAAGATGTTGTTTAATGGCTGATATATTTATGATCCACGTCACGTTTCCAGTTCCTCCTGTTTGTCTAGAGGTCTTCTCATCAGGGCTCTGTAAATACAGAACTACGGCAGATATGTAATATGTAATGCAGCCGTACCGTGTATTACAATGCCGTTATGTGATGACCTTCAAAGAGAAAAGCAAGCACACTCGGAATAAAGTATTATTTTCTTTTTTTAAATGTTTTTCGGATTTCATATAATATAAACATCATATCCCAACGTGCATTGCGGCTAAACAATCCAATCACCGAGCTTCTAGCTGAGGATCTTGGGTAATCAGTTTAGTGGGTGTGTGGTGTGTATCGCAATGATGCTCGAAATGTCCCTTATAGGCCTACGTCTGTTTCCGGTGACTTTATTTTGAAATTCAGTTCCTGAGGAACGGCTAAAAAGCCCGATATTATAGAATTAAACGAATAAATATAAACAAAGATAATTGTGTGTTATTATTGAGTAAATAACACAATAACAAAGGTCAGACATTATACGCGTATCATGTGCACGCAAAATCAGACTTCTGCGTATCTATTCCACACATTTCCAATGTTTAAAGTCGTGTCATTTGTACGCAGACTGAAGAGAGTAGGTTGGTATATATATATATATATATATATATTAGTGCTGTCAAAATTATCGCGTTAACGGCGGTAATTCATTTTTTGAATTAATTGCGTTAAAATATTTAACGCATTTAACGCATGTGCAGAATGGCCCGCTCCATACGTGCCACCAGTGGCAGCGCCAGGGTATGGCTGGGGTAGGCTGCACCCATACCAAGAAATGGCTCAGCCCCACCATGAGACATGATGTTAAAGGAAGCAACATAAAGTCTGCCAACTCGCGGAGTAAACTGCACAGACAGCAGTTAGTCAGATTGATTTCAGGAGCCACGGTTTTGAAAACTTTTGTCACGTAGTGATCGTCTTCTCAATAGAACATCTTTGATAACGGCGTGGTGTTGTTGCAGGAAGTCCCGACGCAGAATACTTTTGCTGTAGTACAGGGGTGCACATAACTGGTACGCAGGTTATGGCGTAATCTGAAATGCGTACCGACGTACTTGTGAAGCTTTTCCAGAAGGCGGTTCGATCACCGGACGACAGAGTCGGTCTCCGTGTGCACAGACAGGCTGCTGTTAACGTCGGTCTGAACGACGGAACTGAGCCAACACTACGCCACCCGGCTGCGGAGGGAGACTCCCCCCTTCACTGGAGAACTGCGCTAACACAGCTGATCACAACGTTCACACTGTGGTCACAAAGTACTCCACTAGCCCCCCCTCTGTCGACTTTCCTGAAGTACTCCACTAGCCCCCCCCTCTGTCGACTTTCCTGAAGTACTCCACTAGCCCCCCCCTCTGTCGACTTTCCTGAAGTACTCCACTAGCCCCCCCTCTGTCGACTTTCCTGAAGTACTCCACTAGCCCCCCCCCCCCTCTGTCGACTTTCCTGAAGTACTCCACTAGCCGCCCCCCCTCTGTCGACTTTCCTGAAGTACTCCACTAGCCCCCCCTCTGTCGACTTTCCTGAAGTACTCCACTAGCCGCCCCCCCCTCTGTCGACTTTCCTGAAGTACTCCACTAGCCCCCCCCCTCTCTGTCGACTTTCCTGAAGTACTCCACTAGCCCCCCCCTCTGTCGACTTTCCTGAAGTACTCCACTAGCCCCCCCCCCCTCTGTCGACTTTCCTGAAGTACTCCACTAGCCTCCGCCCCCCCCTCTGTCGACTTTCCTGAAGTACTCCACTAGCCCCCCCCCTCTGTCGACTTTCCTGAAGTACTCCACTAGCCCCCCCTCTGTCGACTTTCCTGAAGTACTCCACTAGCCCCCCCTCTGTCGACTTTCCTGAAGTACTCCACTAGCCCCCCCCCCCCCTCTGTCGACTTTCCTGAAGTACTCCACTAGCCGCCCCCCCTCTGTCGACTTTCCTGAAGTACTCCACTAGCCCCCCCTCTGTCGACTTTCCTGAAGTACTCCACTAGCCGCCCCCCCTCTGTCGACTTTCCTGAAGTACTCCACTAGCCCCCCCCCCTCTCTGTCGACTTTCCTGAAGTACTCCACTAGCCCCCCCCTCTGTCGACTTTCCTGAAGTACTCCACTAGCCCCCCCCCTCTGTCGACTTTCCTGAAGTACTCCACTAGCCTCCGCCCCCCCCTCTGTCGACTTTCCTGAAGTACTCCACTAGCCCCCCCCCCTCTGTCGACTTTCCTGAAGTACTCCACTAGCCTCCGCCCCCCCCTCTGTCGACTTTCCTGAAGTACTCCACTAGCCCCCCCCCCCCCCTCTGTCGACTTTCCTGAAGTACTCCACTAGCCCCCCCCCCCCTCTGTCGACTTTCCTGAAGTACTCCACGAGCCCCCCCCCCCCTCTGTCGACTTTCCTGAAGTACTCCACAAGCCCCCCCCCCCCCTCTGTCGAAGTACTCCACTATCAATCAATCAATCAATCAATCAATCAATCAATCAATCAATCAATCAATCAATCAATCAATCAATCAATCAATCAATCAATCAATCAATGTTTATTTATATAGCCCGATATCACAAATGTTACATTTGTCTCAGTGGTCTTCACAGTGTGTACAGAATATCAGTATGACAATACGACACCCTCTGTCCTCAGACCCTCTGTCCTCAGACCCTCTGTCCTCAGACCCTCTGTCCTCAGACCCTCTGTCCTTAGACCCTCACATCGTACAAAGAAAAACTTCCAAAGAAAACCCAGTTTAAAGGGAACATGGAGAAACCTCAGGGAGAGCAACAGAGGAGGGATCCCTCTCCCAGGACGGACAGACTGCAATAGATGCCGTGTGTAAATTGAAAAGATAATACATTTGCAACATAGGTAGTCCAAATGTTTGGAAATGCATGTGTGTATAATAGGAAGATGAATCCACGAGGATATCCATCCAGGACCGATGATCCAGGACCACAGCCACGACTCAAGATCCAGCGCTCGCGATCCAGGACACAGGACCGCAGGATCATCCATGACTCCGGATCCCAGCGTATAGAGACACCAAAAAGAAAGAGATGTGGGGAAGCTTGGTTAATGGAACATGAGAGGACACAGGGACAGACAGAGAGAAGGAAGAAGTAAGATGTCCCCATGAGAGGACACGGGTACAGACAGAGAGAAGGAAGAAGTAAGATGTCCCCATGAGAGGACACAGGTACAGACAGAGAGAAGGAAGAAGGAAGATGTCCCCATGAGAGGACACAGGTACAGACAGAGAGAAGGAAGAAGTAAGATGTCCCCATGAGAGGACACGGGTACAGACAGAGAGAAGGAAGAAGGAAGATGTCCCCCGACAGACTAAGCCTATATCAGCAAAACTAGGGGCTGAATCTAATCAGCCCTAACTATAAGCTTTATCAAAAAGGAAGGTCTTAAGCGCACTCTTAGAAACGGATAGGGTGTCTGCCGCCCGAACACAAACTGGAAGCTGATTCCACAAATGTGGAGCTTGATAAGAAAAGGCTCTGGCTCCCATTGTACTTTCAGAGACTCTAGGAACAACCAACAACCTGCATTCTTGGAACGCAATGCCCTAGTAGGACAGTAGGGTATAATGAGTTCTTTAAGGTAAGATGGCGCCTGCCCATTAAGGGCTTTGTAGGCGAGAAGAAGAACTTTAAATTCTATCCTGTGTTCTATAGGGAGCCAGTGTAAGGCAGCCAGAACAGGAGTCATGTGGTCCCTTCTCCTAACTCTGGTTAGTACACGAGCCGCAGCATTTTGAATCAGCTGAAGCCACTTGACTGACTTCTTGGTACTCCCTGATAATAAAGAGTTACAATAATCCAGCCTAGAAGTAACAAATGCATGGACTAGTTTCTCTGCATCGTTTTGAGGCAAGATATGCCTGATCTCTGCAATGTTACGTAGATGGAAGTAGGCGGTCCTTGAAATTGATTTTATGTGGGCGTTAAAGGATAAATCCTGATCAAATATAACACCAAGATTCCTTACAGTCTCACTGGAGGCCAAATTAATGCCATCCATAGTTA